>NC_133791.1:19901278-19981740 GCF_003597395.2 Chelonoidis abingdonii
GGGGCGCCCGGCAGCCCGGAGCAAGGGGTCCCCCAGCTGCCGCCGCCGGGGCTCCTGGCTCGGGCAGGGCAGCTGCCCCGCCGGCTCCCTGCCCGGCTGCCCTCCAGGATGAGCCCGCAGTACTCCCTGCGCTCCCTGCTGCTGGTCATCCTCGCCGCCTTCTCGGCCAACGCCAGCAACTGGCTGTAAGTGCGGGGCCGGGAGCGGGCTGGGGCGGACCAGCCGCGGAGCAGGTGCCTCCGGCTCCCTGCCCGGCGCCCCCGCGCTGGGCTCCGCCGGGGCATTTGGCTGGCGGGCGCCGAGCGGCTCCGAGCAGGGACCCCGGGAGCCGAGCCGGCCGCTGCCGGGCAGGGGAGTGTCACTGCGGGAGTCACTTGCTCCGAGCCCTGCGGAGCCGAGTCCGCCTGGGAGCTCGCTGCCTTCAAGGAGCGGGGCCGGAGGGGGAACATGCGCTAGCCTGGCCCCACGCTTGGGGGGCGGGGAGTCCCATCTCCCCCTTTTGTTCCCCCTCTAGGGCTGGGATTCCCTCGGCCAAGCCAGCCGCCCCTCGTCTTCCCCACGGAGGAAAGCCGAGGGGGCAACCGATTTACCCACCGGGGAGCGGGGCTGCCGGGCTCACGAGGTGACCCCCAGTGGCGGTGCACGGTGCTTTCTTTCTCTAGCTCCGTGCTCGCAGCGGGGCTCCACCTGATCGGCAACTGCAGGCGCTGACCCTGGCCGCCCGCTGCACTCAGCTTTGCTGCAGGAAACGTCCCAGGGTCGAGCTGAGCCCCCTGGCTTGCTTATCTGTCCCAGTCCCAGCATGACTCCTGTCTCCTGCACTGCCTCAGGCAGCCCTGCTTGCAGCCCTCCTGGCCTGGGACCCCCCTTTCCTCCTGGTGTCCTAACCAGTTAAAGAGCAGGACTGGTGTAATCTGGGTTTCCATAGAGATCAGGGGGTGCTGGACAGTTTCTCAAGGTAGGGAAGAAAGAACAAATGCCCTCTATATTGCCCTACCTGTCCACCCTGCTGTTGCTCTGAGGTCATGACCTGCTTCCTGAGAGACTCCTTTTGGGTCATGGTGTCACTTACTGGGGTGAACTCCAGCACTCTGGTGCCCAACAGAGGCAAGGCAGGACTCTTCCCCTGAGGAAATATTATTTATTGTTTAGGCTAGTTATAGTATAACTTTATGGAAGCAGAAGCTACATCTGCATTTGTTCTTAAGTTACTAATCTGTGTAGCACCAAGGCCCTGAGGTCAGAGCTCAGGTCAAAATGCAGCCTGGGTTTTGCTGCAGTTATGATAAGCAAGTAAATGATCAGGGGGACAGGATTGGGTGAAGTGGGGAGAGAGAAAGTGGCAAAGTTACAAACCTACAGCCCAGTTTAGCAGAAGCCTTTTCTCTTCCCCACCCCTCAGGGCTGTCCGTGCTGATGGACACTGGATCTCTCCTGGCCCTAGTGAGAAGAGTAGGGGTTTGCTTCCCCTCCTCCTAGCATTCTCCGCCTGGCTGGCGCGCTGTGTCCCAGAGCTCTGGAGATCAGTGGTGCCATGGAGCTCTCTGGGATGAGGAGCTCTAGAAATGCAGATTCTGAGGGTATGATGTGGAGGAGCCCAGTTAGATTAGGAAGAGCTGGAACAAACACTGAGATAACCTGTAAGGTAAACACTGAGGGGAACTGCTGCATGTTCTAGAAAATTTCTCCAGAGCTTTGCCAAGGCTGAGGGAAGAGCTCTCTGACACTGGCTCTTTGGGAGGGCTCTGCTGGGGGGAGAGGCAGCATCTTTCTCCATAACTTTGAGTTAAGTATAAGTTTCACTAATTAATATCTTCTGGTGGGTGAGGAGGCTGCTGCCGCTCCCAACTTTTATCGGTCCCCAAGGCTGTGACTGAATTCTAATTAGAGCCCAGTTCAAGGGTTTAACAAATCTAGTCTCTGGAGCAGAGTGACTGTTGCACTGTCAATGGCTTGGGTCACAGCAGTAGCACAAGCCACCATGGCTACATTTACCACTTGTAACATAACAATAAATCTGAAGGGCCGGTTTGCCTCTTCCTCTGCACCTCAGTCTCCCATGGGCATGAACAGGAGTGATGAATGTGTCACGAAAGGAGATTAATCTCTAGAGGCATTACATTTCAGCTATCACAATGAATAAGGTAGGACCTTGTCATTTCTGCCTCAACTCAGTACTGTATGTCTAGGTTATGCCCCCTGCAGACATTTCCATTGTCTCAGTCAGCCACAGCAAATCTATGCCCCCTATTCCACTCTATAGTCCACAGGTGCCAATGCTTTATCTCTTGTTTAAGCCAGTGGTGGCTGAGTGGTTTTTAGAGGATGCTACTTAGCCTAAGGAGACCAAGGTGCTGACCAATCTGTGCCTGGAGTGGCCATTGTCATTCTTCAGATAGCCAGCTGGAGAGAAGGGTGCTATAAGGAGCCTGTTTGCCCCATGCTCTGTTACTGGACTCCCCTTTTTTTCCCTTGTCAGGTGGAAAGAGTTTTGTGGCAAGGGTCTCTTGCAAATGCTGGGTGGGTTAAAGCAGACAACAAGGCGGCCTAACTGCCTCACATTTGGTGAAGACATGTCATGGATCTATGGTGGTGGTTTCTGCAGCGGGCAGGTCTGAAAGGGGAAGTACTGGCTGAGGATAGTGGCACTATCAGGAACTTTGCAGAGGAGTTGGCACAGAAGCTTGCCAGGCTGACTTTGGGAAAAAGGGAAAATTCTGTCAGTGGAATCCTCTTAATATTTGGGGATTTTTACAGGGACTCTGAGCTCTCCAGCACTTCCAAGCTTCTCCCTGCACTCTGTTTTGATGCAGTACCAACAGAAACTGCTGAGCCGGGTTTCCCACATCCACCCAGTCATTTGGCCCATCACACAAGGTTACCAAAAATTGAAGGGGCCAGGGAATGTGTAGCTGTTTATCTGCCAGTGGGTGGGGTTTGTGTGTAATAGGAAAGTTGTCGTTGTGTAGTAAAAGTAGATGTGTGTAAGAGGATGGCAGCGTGGAGATGCAGCGGTGGGCATGGAGGCTGCTTTCCCCAGGGCTGTCCTCTGGACGAAGAGGGTTTGACTCACAGGAGTAGCGGGCAGGAGAAACTGTGTTGTAAGCAATGAAAATGGCCTTCAGCAAAACCACCCTGGGGAGTAAGATTTATTTATTTATTTATTTAAAATAAGGGTTGGCTGTACTGAGAGGGATTTCCACTGGCTGGGTGGGATTATGCATTAACTTGTGTATTTGTATTTACAGCAAGGCTGAAAAATGCCTTATTATGATATGTAGTCCTGGTACCTAGGCCTCTATACACTGCGTTACTGGAGCTGAGTGTGTTGCAGCATTGCAGCCCCCTTGGTTCTTGTTTGAGAAAACAGAGCATAGGTGGCTTTAGCTGCCAGCGACTGGGGACTTCTGTGCAACAGTTTGTACTTTCTAGGTTACAGTGGCTCTCTCTGAGAAGATGGACATGTGGGGATGAAGCTGTGTGGGAGTGGAGGGCTCATTCCAAGCACTTACTTCCAGGCACCAATTCCTGCCAACAGTGTGGAGGGAAAGCAGAGATTCATTTCACTGCTTTTGGAAGAATGGAGTCTGGCATAACAAATGTAGCTAGTCCAATAAAAAGACAATCTGCAACTTGGTGTTTTTATTCTTTGCCTATTGGACTCAGGCAAATCCCACTCCTGACATCAAAAGAAAGGGCTGCCCTCAGGCAGTAAACCCAGAAAGAAGGACCCTGGAGCTCTCAGAGAGTCAGAGAATGAATATGCCCTGCATGTTTCCCACATACCATGTGTATTCTGTGCAGAGCTCTAGCGCTCTGCTTTATCGTAATGTTGTCTCTTGCTTCAGGCCTGTGCATGCTGCATGTATGTGTATGTACAGCACATGTGGCCCGTAACCACTGCATTCAGCCTGGGCAGGCAGTGTGTGGCTCTTTTTGATATGTGCTACCTTATGCCCAGATATGTCATATTTGTGTGCATGTTTCGTTAGGCCTGTGTGTAGGTGTGTATGTTCAGTGGCCCAGCTCTGTAGAGAGTTTGCTTTTCCACAAACCTGCTGGATTAGTGATTAAGCTCAGTGAGCGTTTCACAAGACAAGAGTTTTTCTAAAGCTTCTTTTAACCTGTTGGAACTCGCATTCCCCAAACGCTTCAGAGACAGACAGCTTGTAACAGTTGAATTGGACATTTTCACAAACTCCTTGCTTTGCATGGAAGAGCTGTAAGGAGGTAGCTGGGGAAAGGCTGTTTAGATTGGTTCTTATGCCAGTGTTTATGAGTTTTGTAATCTGTAAAGCAGAAGCATCTTGGGATCTTCTGGAATGACTGACTTGCAGTCCCTCAGAGGGATCACTGTGCTACAGAGACTTTCAGAGTTGGAAGCAAGTTTCCAAAATCTGATCATTAAACAAACCAAGATACTTTATATCTGGCTAGAAAGTAAACCTCAGGCATATTTTGTCAGTCTCTGGATGTTGGGAGTTGCTGCTGGGTTTGCTGCATGTCCAGGAAATCTCTGCCCTTAAGCCATTTCCAGATTTGGAACTAGAAACTTTTTGATGACACCTGTAGCCTTGCTTTTCCTCCTACATTTCCAGGATCAGTGGAAGCTTCATACCAAACACTATATTGAAGTGAAAGGTCAGTGCCCAGTAGATCTTAGCCCCAGAGTGAGGGTATGTGCCAGGGGAAGGGAACATCTCCTTTGGCCTCTGTGTGCCTCTCACAGTTGGCCAAACATTATCTCCAGCAGTGCTTAATTTGTGCCAGGGCTTGCCAGGGATGAGCCCTGCTATCTCTAGGCTTGGCAGTTCATAGACCAGACACCTCTAGGCTTGGCAGTTCATAGGCCCAGCACCTCTGGACTTGCTGCATCCGTTATGAAAGTAAAAAAGTTGCGTGAGCCCTGACACCTCTTTCATTACAAATTAAGCACTGATCTCCAGAGGAGCACAGAAGCTTGCTGCACACATAGGAGTTTCACTCCTGGATAATCCATGGCTTGTGTTACTTTCCAACGCATTGGATTGCAGGTGTTACTGTGACTGGCTTATAGGACTGAATTAAATTCTTGATTCCTTGCTATTATTGTGCTAAAATATTCCAAACCCTGCACTCAAAAACATGGCTTGTATGTGCCAGGGCGTTTTCTAGGTGGTGCAAATGGGATGCATGTCTATTTTTCCAAAGGGGCACCGCAGCGTACTAGCTGAGTACCTCACCGAAGTGGAATAAGATGATCAGAGTTCTGACTCTAGGTGGGCAAATGAAATCATCACCGAACAACTTTGTTGGCAAGTTCCAATATAACTGGGTAACTGTAGCCAGTAAACTAACAGGCACTACGAAGCCTGGTTTCTCCTGACTCTGTATTTGACACTATTGGCTTTTAAGATGTGACTGGTTGTTTGGATTATTAGGATGACTTTCTCGAAGCTCTAGAAAAAAGATCCCTTGTGTGTGGAGAACCCTGGGCACCCGCTCATCCAGAAAGCATTAGCGACTGCCTTTATTTTCATGCTGTTATCCAGCTAAAACTGTGTTGGTCTCTGGGAGCTTTGCAGGAGGCTCTCCATGTGCTGTAAATATTCTGAGATGTGGTTATGCTGCTGTATAGCAGGGTGTGCCGCCAACAGCTCTTTAACCCCTGTAAATAGGGGGTAGAGATGTGGCAGTAACATTTCCCTCTGGGCTGAGATTTGGCTTAAAGGGCCAGGAGCACAGTTGTTGGGTTTTTTGTTTGTTTTGAGGGGGAGGAAGTGGGGAGGTGTTTAAACTTTAAGAAAGTGGATTTGACTGTTCTATGAATACCTAAAAATCTGTGACTTACAAAGCGAGGCCGGCTGGAAAGTTGGTCTCTGTGGTCTCATTCTGTTGGCATTAGAGGGCCAAAGAGGAAGGAATAATGCTTTGCCTTTCTACAGCCCCTTTCATCCAGAGATCTCCCAGTGCTTTGCAAACACAGGGCCTGATTCTCCTCTGCCTGTCACCTAGTCTCATGGACTCCTTTGAAAGTTGGAGTTGAGTGCAGAATTCTAATTTGGTAGTGCTTACTCTGCTGGTGCTGGTGCAAATGGCTATCCACGGTGCAGGGCAATGGGGAACTGGGCCCTGGGCTGGTCATTCTCCCTCACGTGACTGTCTGGTTGGCTCTGCTCTTACAACTACCTTGATGTGGATGACAGAGTTCTCTTCAACTAGAGGTTCCCAGCTTTCACCATAGCAGCAAGAGGTCCTGATTCTCAGGTCTGGCTAAAATCCACTCATTGTGGATTTTACCTTTACATCATCCTTGTGGCTCTAGATTTTCAGCCCAGCTGTGGCCTGGTCCAGCCCAAAGCCGATGTCTGGCTGCCAAGAGCCCCAAGGTGCTGGTCTGGTGCAGGTGGGAATGGCTGGAACATAGAGGCACTACTGTCATGTCCCCTGCACCCTGGTCACTCTCCCTGTTCCAGACCTTAAGTAGTGGACACTCCCAGGTAGCCAGCCTATGGCAGCACAACACAGATAGATCAACACTGCAAGCTAGAGCCACAGTCGCTTTGCATACTGAACATCTTGTGAGCACGGTCCTGGAGGCTGACTAGGAGTATTCCGGGAGAGGAGAGATTTGAGGACCCAGATTTGGGAACAAATTCTGTGAGCGGGGTGGGGAGCTCCCTTGTACTGCCTCAGGGTTCCTTTGGAGACCCACCATCAATGTTTTGTCACTTCATATTTAGCTCTCTAATCCTGAGGGAGGCATTGGGTTGTCCATACAGCAAGCTCTCCCCAGAGTCTCATGCAGCAGGGGACACCCTTCTATGGAGGGCAAGAGGAGGAAGAGCTAAAAGCTTCAAATTATTCTGTAGGACATTTGTATTTCAAAATAGATTAAAAAATCTTGCAACAGTTTACAACAAGCCCAGCCAGCTTTAGTTTTCCAAAAAAAAAAACCCAGAAGTGGCTTAAAGATTTGTATCTTGGTGGCAGAAAAAATACTTTGAAATTGCCCAGACCTTGGGATTAGCTGGGATGGGCAAGGCTCTGATCTCGGGCTCCTTTTAGATGCTAGTAATGCCATCGATAATCAGGTCCTAGCTGGCGGGGAATCTCCAGGACTGTTTGTCAGGACACAGGAGGTAACTTAATCAGCAATATTCAGATAGCTAGTGATGGGGAACATCCTTATTTGGGGCTTCTTGAGCAGGTGATAAATCGATAACTTGGTGGTTCATGGCAGGCAGGAACCACCCTGAATCTGGGTGTGAAGGAGGGTATTTGAGAAGTGAAACAAATTAAAAAGTGCTGCCTCCCAGGCTGAGAAGGGGAAGAGTCCTGTGAGCTCCAAGGCCAAAACAATGGCAAGAAAAGTGGACTTCTGTCTGCCTCATTTCTGGTACTGCATGTGATGGTAGTTTCTGAGCCTATAATGGACCCTGCAGTTATCTGAGCTGTCGATGACTGTTACAGTTGCTGCTGTTTGTGTCACTCAGCTATAAGATTGTCACATGGGGCTGGAACAATTTTTATAGTGAAGGTGCTGGGAGCCATTGAACCAAACTGTAAACCCTGTATATGAAGGAAACCACTTCAAGCCAGGGAGTGCTGCAGCGCCCCTCCCCATCCCCACTCCCTCTTCTAATTCCAGCATCTCTGGTTCATTGTCATCCCCTTCACGAACTTGTCGTCTTGGCTGGCGTACGTGGAAGCAGTCTATTGACTTTCTTAAAAGTGATGAAAGTGCCAAACAAACTCAAGAATCTGTTTCTGACATGTTTTCATATCTCTTTACCAAGGCAGGTTCACTAACTTTCATGATATTTTGTGGATATTTTTAAGCCTTGGATCCTGGAGTCATGTGAATACAAGGGAATCTCAGCTTTCACTTAAAAAGTTTCTAGCCCTCTTGGTTGCAGAGAGAAGCTTGAAAACTTGACCCAAGTGTTCCCTAAAGGCTCAAGCCAGAAGGTAAATAAAGCCCCCAAATGTGCTAGTTTTTATAAAAATCCGATGTCCTGCGGGGCCCTGACTCAGGATTTTTAGACACTAGGGTTGGCAATATTTAAGGCTGTAAGAAAACTGTGGACAGCGGTTTTGTGGTGGCAATTGCAACTTTTAGCAGACACAGCAACTTCTTATAGTTGCTGCAGATTTCAGCACTGCCAGCACTTGGATGCTGCAGCCACCAGAGGAGCAGTTTCTCTTCACATATTGAGGAAGATACAGTGAAGAGTTAATATTGTGAGTTTGTGCGTTTATATTCAGTTAAACCAGTTCATGAACTCCTGTAAGTTCTGTGCAAGTTAGTGCTGCCCCTGAGGTCCTGTCAGCCTGCCAGTGTGCACATTGGGGTAATGGCGTTGTAAAGTTGGACTCTGCTGCAATATGTTTCCTGATCTGAAGGTTGAGCAACAAGATCGAGTCAGTGCCAATGGCACTTTTCTCCTTTAGAATAATAGCAATTGGACCGTATTCAGCATTGCATGACAGGCTTGTGACAGTGTCAGCAGCACATAGAGAGTCAGCAGTGACAGCATTTCTCAGACTCTGTGACTGTTGTGGCAAAGAAACCTTGGCACAGAGCAGTACTGTGTGGCAGAGCATGTCAGTGTGTGCCAGCATGCAGCAATGGGTTTGCAAGGTGTGCAGCATGCGGCAGTGCTTGTATGCCATAGTACAGAGCAGTGTTTCCCAGTCTTGTGCCTCCCCCTGTGGGTCTGGGTGAGGTTCTAGGTTTGGCCTGGCTGATCCCCCATTGTGATGGGGAGTGGGACGGTCAGCTAGGCCAATTCTGAGGAGTGGTGCTGCAACTGGCATGGAGGGGGCAAGTGGTTAGTGCGAAGCCTAGAGTGGCAGAAGCTTGTAACTGTGTGGAAGTGACACACTGAGAGACTGACTTGGTCACTTTAACTAGAGGTGGAAATTGGGAGGTGCAAAGCCAAGCCAAGAGAAGAACAAATGTGCGGCTGATGTGACAGGAAGATTGAGAAAGAGACACATCCTAGTCCAGTGCCTGAAACAGAATCAATTCAGGGACGACTCTTTTCATTAAAAAACAGTTATGGAAAACAGTGTCTGAATAGCAGGAGATGGCAAAGGCCTGTCTCGGTAGGATGCTGCATAGTGAGATGTTGCCACAGAGCCATGAATGACAAATGGCCATAGGTGAAAGCTCCCAGACTTACCTCCCAGCCTTAGGCAGATGCTTGATGTATTGTATCCACCTCTGACAAATCCCTGGGTTTTGTACTCCGTTCTCTGGCAGCACACACAGCTGATTGTGCTAATCAAGGATTGCTGAATTGTGTTAGTGCAAGACATGGTATGTCATATTGCAACATGCCCCATATTGTGCAATGCACTTACTGCTACACCACTGCAGAGTTCGTGTGTGAGCTGACATGCTGGAGGTGTGTGGCAGGACTGGCTGGGGCAGTGAGAGTGGTGCAGTGTGTGGCAGTGCAGAAGCACATGAGTGTACCTAAGGAGTGTGCAGAATACAAATGGGAGGCTCTCCAGCTGTTCACAAGGACATTCTCTCTGCCCTCTCTCCACTATCAGATAGAGGCCTATCAGGAAACCACAGGAAGTGGATTCCCTTCTCCCTGTCCTGTAATTCACTCCTTAAAGAGTCATGGAGGGGGAGGTAAGGGGGGGTGGAATTGCTCCATCCCCTTCTCCCTGAGTGGGAATGAGAGAATCCTCAAATTGCCCCTCTTCCTTCCAGATGTATCCAGTCGGGAGCTTTCTTTCCCTCTGACAGCAATGCTCTGAGCTCCTTTCCCCTTCCTGGGGAGCCTCCTCTTTCTCAGGGGAAACCACTCTGCTCATGCCAGGCCCTGGGGAAGGCGGGTAAACCCCTGTGTCCTAGAAGACCCAGAGGCCAATGTGGTGTGATGTCTCTCTCTGTTGAGGAGGGAGCTCCTATTGCTCTGTGCAGATGCTGTGGGGGGGGCTATGGTTAACTCCCCCCCCCCCCCCCCGCCAGCTCTGGCAGCCTCTAGGGCTGCTCCAGTCATGCTCCTTTGATTCCAGAGGCCAAAGTCTCGGTCTCTCCCCTGCATTCCATGGGGCATCGTCCCTGAGGCACAAACACCTCCCTGCTCCCCGGTGCTGCTGCTGCTGCTTCTCCCCATAGCAGTCATCTGCTATGGAGCCCTCAGGCTTCAGCATCCTGTCCAGCACGTCTCAGTTACAGCAAGAGCCTAAAGAAGCTCAATCAATTTGAGTTTAGCCAAGAGAAGGGTCAGAGGTGACCTGAGCAGGCTGTAGGTACATGGGGAGAAGATTTCTGATGGCAAAAGCCTCTTGAATCTAGCAAACAAAGGCAGAACAAGAACCAGTGGCTGGAAGCAGAAGCTAGATGTGTTCAGACTGGTGATAGGGGCAGTTTTTTAACTGGGAGGGTAATTAACCATTGGAACCGCTTAGCCAGCAATGTGGTGGAGTCTCCATCGCTTTAAGTCAAGATTAGACAAATATCTAATTGAGCTAGAGCAGAAGTTCTCGGTTTGGTGCAGGAACTGCTAAGTGAGAAATTCTCTGGCCTGCACTATATAGGAGGCCAGACTAGATGGTCATAATGGCCCCTTATGCTTTAAAAACTGTGACTTGCCCTTTTTAAACTCACACAAATACATGTAAGACAGACTGCTTGAAACAGGCACTTTTCGAGGGCCTCAGCCTTTTATAGCAGTGTGACTGTGACCTCGTGTGCCGTAGTCCAGGAGGATGAGAGAGTGGTTGTGTGGATGAGGCTATATCAGGCAGCAGGAGCCATAGCCAGTGAAACACAGGCCATTGGCTAAACAGAGGGCAGCTTTTGTGCTATGGCGAGAGTGAAAACCAACCTGGCACTGGAGCAGGTTGTTGTGTGCGAGGTCACACGAGAGATTAGAAAAGGCAACTTTTTCCAGCATTTTGCAGAGTGGGGAGGATGGAGATAGGGCAGTGACTAGAGAAGGTGTCTGAGTCAAGGAAAGCAGAACAATTAAACCAAAAACAATCCTAGGCCCCATCTAATCCCAGCCAATGCTTTCCATTGTACGCTTTCTAGTGTTTTGCCCAATCTTTTAAAAAGTTCTGGGAGCCTGGTCTGCTTCTCCTGCCCTAGGGGAACTGTTCCACAGCCTAACTTAGCTCACTGTCGGGGTGTCTTTCAGACTGAGCTTTCTGTTTAATTTTAAGCCAAATTATTCTTAATCGTTCCTTGAGCCATCCACCCTTCTGCTAATTTTCATGGTCTTTGGAGGTCCCTCCAGTTTGTTGGTATGTTTCTGGCAATAAGGTCTGGTGGCACTAGAGACACGGAGATGGCCCCGTGCTCACTACAATAGTCACAAAACAAGAACATCAGAGGTACCAGTACATCCAGAGCAGATTTGTTTAAAAATCCAAATGGCTTCTTCTCTGCAAGACATTTGCTATGTCTTCCCTGATCGCTGTCTTTATTGAACATCTCAATGACTCAGATTCTCTGTAGTGGGAAATGCAGAAATTTATCTCCCCTAATTTCAGTTTTATCTGCCAACCTGCATGGGCTGTTTTGTTCTTGCTCCAGGAGGCTTTCTCCTCTGAAGTTGCTATTATCCTTGGGTATATTTTAAACAAGAACAAGATTAATTTTTAAAAGAGCCCTGGGGTTAGGAGGGATCTTGCAGTGTTGCAGACAAAATAATTGCAGAGGGGATGAGTCGCAGACGTTTTTAAATTGTGAGATTTGGCCTAGTCTAAACACAAAGTTGTACTGCTGTAACTAAGGTGTGTCTTTATACTGCCAGAGTTAAACCAGTGCAACTTTTGTGTAGAAGAGACCTTTTTGTTTTTTAAACAGGGAACTAGAGTTGTGGACAAATTCCTGAGACGTAAAGGCTAAAAGAAAGAGGAGTAACAGGCACTACACTGCGAGCAACAGTGTCACTAAAAGAAAGCCAGCCCACTACAAATGAACCATGGGACTAATTGGCTCCTTTGCTGTGTTCTAGGCCCAGTATGAGAAAGGAAGGAAAATACCTATCTAAAGTAGGATCTAATGCCTTCTCTGTGGTGCCTTGCTGTTTGCTTATTGTGCTGAGGGACTTGGTAGAGGAATAGTTCCAATGGAAACAGTCAATATGTGGGTGTGGAGAACTTCAAGAAAAGTTTGAGAGACTCTGGTTCTGATTTTGTGCAATCTTCTAGCCCTTGAAGGGCTTCCAGCTGGTTACTTGGGGAAACAGTTTGAAGCAGAAGTGACTTAGAGAGTCCTTTACTTTGGGAACCAAATGATGCTTGGGTTATGCGTATTCTTCTTCATGGTCCACAAAGGCCCAGCATCTGTACTCCAGTCGGTCAGTTTACCCGTGAGAATCTGACTTCCTGATCTTCATAGGATCCGTTTGCTAATTGGATCCCTAGACACATCTTACTAGAAAGGAAATTCATAGATTCCAAGGCCAGAAGGGACAATTATGGTCATCTAGCTTGGCCTCCTATATAACACAAGCCAGAGAACTGCTCCAAAATAATTCCTAGAGCAGATCTTGATTTCAATCTTGTTTTCAAAATTGTCGGTAATGGAGAATCCACGACAAACCTTAATAAATTGTTACAATGGTTATTTATTCTCACAGTTAAAAATGTACACCTTATTTCCAGTCTGAATTTGTCTAGTTTCAACCATTGGATTGTATTACATCTTTGTCTTTAGACTGAAGAACAATTATGAAATATTTGTTCCCCATATTGTGTACTTAGACTGTAATAAAATCACGCCTTAACCTTCTCTTTGTTAAACTCAGTAGCTGGAGTTCTTTGAGTCTATCACTGTAATGCAAGTTTTCTAATCATTTAATCATTCTCATAGTTCTTCACTGAATCCTCTCCAATTTATAAACATCTGTCTTGAATTGGGGGCACAAGAATTGAACACAGTATTCCAGCAACAGTCTCACTAATACCAAATCCAGAGGTAAAATAATCTCTACCTACTCAAGATTCCCCTGTTTATGCATCCCTGAATCCCACTGGCTGCAGCATCACACTGGGAGCTCAGGTTCAGCTAACTTTCTGCCATGACCCACAAATCTTTATCAGAGTCATTGCCTCTCAGGATAGAGTCTGCCATCCTGTAAGTATGGCCTGCATTCTTTATTCCTAGATGTAGACATTTACATTTTGCTGTATTAAAATGCATATTGTTTGCTTGCACCCTAGTTTACGAAACGACCTAGATCGCTCTGAATCAGTGACCTGGCATCTTCATTATTTACCAGTTCCCCAGTTTTTGTGTCATCTGCAAACTTTATCATTGACAGTTTTATGTTTTCTTCCAAGACATTGATACAAATATGAAATAGCATAGAGCCAAAAACTGATCCCTGTGGGACCCCACTGGAAACGCATGCACTCAGTAACAATTCCACATGTACAATTACATGCCGAGACCTGTCAGTTAGCCAGTTTTTAATCCATTTAATGTGTGCCATCTTAATTTCATATTGTTCTAGTTTTTTAATCAAAATGTTGTGCAGTCTAAGTATATTACATCAACACTATTACCTTTATCAATCAATCTTGTAATCTCATCAAAAAAAAGAGATTTTTGGCAGGTTCTATTTCACATAAATCCATTACCCTCCTTTAATTCTTTATAACTCAAGTCCAGTATCAGCCACTCCACTATCTTGTCTGGGACCAATGTCAGGCCGAGAGGCCTATAACTACCCAGGTCCTTCCATCTCGACTGTGTTTCTTAGTTGTGGGTTTGCTGTCTGGTGTTGCCCAGTGGAACTGGCCTTGTACATAGAGGGGTTCTCTGAAGACTTCAGTAGTTTGCCTCAATTTGTCACATATCGAAGGGATGAGGCAGCCATTGGTCAGTGTGCTGGCTCTTGCCCTCTGAAGATATGCTTCTCATTCCAGGCCCAGCAGTTTCCAGTACAATTGCACGCCAGATTTAGGAGCCAAGGGTCTTGAAACTATCCCTATAGACTTGAGAACTGGCAGGCTAGTGCAACTGGAGTTGAGCTGGAAGACAGCAGGAGAAGGAGCAATGGCCTACAGCAAAGTAAGGGAAATTCTGGGGTGTCTCGAAGACAGCTATTAGCAGCAAAAGCAATTGTGCGGTAAAACAGACTGCAAGGCAGGCTGTCCGGACATGAGCACTGTAGTAGAGCATGTTAGATATGGTACTGGTGGGAATAAGGGGTGGAAAGTGGTCCTGCAGAATGTAGGCATTGGAGTGATTTGCTCCTGCGGCCTTAGCTTGCGTGTGTGCAAAGGGGAAATGACTGTCTAATTCCAGAGAAAAAAATGCTACAACGGTGTTCCTTTTAAGGGCAAGATGGAATGGTGGAGCCTGAAGTTTCCATGGTCACAGTGCGGGGAAGCTGGCAAGATGATTATGCCTCAGCCCGGGGCCTAAGGCAGCTTGGTCCTCACCTCAAAATGCTCCGTAGCTTCCACTGGGACAAGAGGGCTGATGCACCACAAAATGTAGGCATGAAACCTGGGGCCCTGTGATAATGGGAATGTGCAGTGGGAACAGCCCCAGAGATGGCAGATGGGGACTGCCCTCTTCTCCTGGAGACTGGGAGGAAGAGTGGATATTTACCTGCTTCCCTTCCTAACCTGTGTCTGCCAAGGATCAGGAGAAGAGCAATGTGAGATGCACCTGTTTTTCTTCTACCCTGCCCTACCTTGCGGGAGAGAGGAGCCCCCACCAGGGCCAACATCTCTCATTCAGCTTTTTCTATGTGGAGACATAGAAGTTTCCCGATGCTTTGGGGTGCTGGCCTGCTGACAGCACCCATGCTTGACACTTGCCATGCTTCACTGGCTATATAACTTCTCCTCCCACTGACTGCGGTAATCACTCATCAGCAGTTATAGGTCTCTGCAGTTCCTCTCCAGTAGGGTGAAGCAAAATGGCCCCTTTGCCTCACTTCCAGGCTCCGGAAAGCAGCACTCGGCCTGCTCCCAAGTGGCTGCTGGAGCCTGGCTTTCTCTGTAATGGCAATACCCAGAATGCTTTCTATGCAGAAGACAGGACAGAGGTGGAGTGGGATGGAATACAAGGAGACCACCCCCATGTGCTAAAAGGCAGAGTAAGGCTGCTCTCCAGTACCTGAACAGAGAGGGAGAAGGGGAGTGAGAGCTAGAGGGTATAACTGGATTTACGTTGGAGAGGGAGGCTGGACAGCTTGTCAGGCTGGAGTCAAAGCAGGGGAGACTAGAAAGATTAGAACAGCCTGCAGAGGCAGGGACATGAGCTGAGCAGGGAAAGGCATCCCCAGTTCAACCAACTTAGCTCACATAATCCACCCCCTCTCATAGCTGTGATGCGATGGTGACTTTCCTGGCACCCTGGAACATTGCTGTGCCATGACCCCCCAGAGCCCACCCCTGACAGGAACCAAGTGTTTCCAGAAACTTCTTACTGAAATGTGCGTGTGTGTTTGGTTTTGCTCTCAAGAGGGGAGGCTGTTTCCCTGGGAAGAGGCTCCTAGGGTATCTGGAAAAGTGACTGGGCTGTACACATCCACAACTGAGGCCGTGATGACGTGCCATAGGCCCACGTGACTTGTGGCTGCCAGGGTTGTGCGGTGTGATTCAGGACACCAGTTGGAAGTTATAGAAAGAAGTGCTCTGTTGTCGCCTGCCAGCAGACCTTCTCCTTGGCTTCCAAGAGGCCCCCTAGTGGACTGCCTGTGGCAGGAGCTCAAAACACCACACTTCACAACTCTCCTCCTTCCAAAGAGAGCAAGATGTTTTTTTCTTGTTCATCTCTTCAGTTTCTCTGGCTGGCTTCTTGGGGACCATCTTGCACTTTGGCAAGGATTTTTTGTTGCATCAGTGACCTGGTTGAATTCCTTCAGCAACAGATCTGGTGCTACAGCGAGGTCTCCTGAAAGAGCTACAGGAAGAGATGCGTTTGGAAAGCAGGTTCTGTGTAACAGTAGGTGAGGCCATCCTTGACTAGAGCAGGCCTATGTTACATTGGCAGTCTGACTATGCTGTCGCCAGCAGCGGGGGTGCATGCTAGTGTTTGTATGCTGTGCATGGAGCAGTGCTGAACAGTATTGAGGGATGGGTGCATAGACGTGGTGAGTGGAGATGGAGGCATGTGGCTAGCCCCCGGGGGGAGGGAGTAGTTATGAGCATTCTGGATACCTTCACCTAGCCTGTGTGTCTTGTGCATCCAGTTAACTGCTCCTCTCTCGGTGATGGATGCAGTTCTCTGAAACATCTTTTGTCTTTGTTTTATCTTCTTAAACAGTACAGTAATAAGTATTTGTTTGGGAAGCCTCTTATCTGGAGCATCTGCTTGGAAAGGTTTGAAAGGGCCCTGTCACGCTTCTCTTCCTACACTGCTTTGAATTTCTGAGTCCCCATCGCCTGGAGAATTCTGCTGAGCTAGAAAGAACATTGGGTCTCTGAAGCAATTTTCTCCTCTCCCATTTGCTAAATAGAGTTTCCCCATGTGCCAAACAGAGCTGATACTGACATGACTGCCTCCAGCAGCTTCTTCACCTGTGGCATCACTTCCTCCTGCCAGCTTGTTTGTGTTCAGACCAGTTGCGGAATCGTCAGTGATGCTGGCTGCACAGCTGTGGGAAGGTGTTAATTCAGGGGATTCTCTGAGTCCTAGGAGGTGTCTCAAATACTGCATTTGTGGGCATGGTCCAAGAATGGGGAAAAGGAGAACATTCTTCTGAAATGGGTTAGGAGCCAGGAGTTCCGTACCCCACTCTGTGGCCCTGGTCTGTACTTTTTATGGTACTCTCCCCAAGGAGATAGCAAATACCCTTTCACAGAGGAGAAAGCCACAGCACAGACATACTGCATCGAGTTGGTGCTGCAGTTAGAACCCAGTTTTCCTAACTCCTACTCCCATGACTAATCCACCAATCTGCAAGGTCATTGTGCAAGTCTCTTAACTCTTCTGTGCCTCTATTTCCATATCTGTAAAACAGGGATGATAGTTACTGAACTCAGGGGGAAGTGGGGGCTTCAAGGTAGGTTAATGTATTATCTTCCCCTGTCATCTTGGAGAAGCAGAGAGCTTTGCATGGGAACAGCAGAAATTCCTCCCAGTGTCCCAGCCTGCCACAGATATCTCAGGACCCTGGCTTGGTGGGAGGAGGCGAGGCTCTGACAGAAAGATGTCAAACCTAGGTTTGGCCACAGTAGAATTTCCAAGCCAATAATATACATTAAGGAGTCACTGAGCTGTTTTTACATAAGCAAGTAATTGTCTTAAAAGAACGTAAATTCTTGGACAAGTAGGTTTAACTGGGGTTAAGGTTGTAAAAGAGTTTCACTTTAAAAATGTGGCAGCAAGACACTCATGTTTGCCTGTGTCTCATTAGCTCCCTATCAAATGTGCTCAATTTACAAGTGAAAATTGCCTGCTTTTTCTAACTGCCAGCACTCCCCTGGGACCTGAGAGTCAAGCTGGGTTCTCTGTCTTGCACATCATTAGTAATAGGGATTCCATAGGCCAGATGCTTCCTTCAGTGACACCTGTGCAGCCCAGATACCAGAGGTGATTTTGTACAAGTATAACCGATTGGAATTTAGTGAACAATTCTCTTGATGCGCAGGAGGGAACAGAATCCAGCTCCCTCCTGCTGAGCTGGCTCCACAGAGCTAACAATGAAAACTTATGTACTGCTGAAGTCAGCAGATTTGACGCTTGAGACCCAAGGGGAGCAAACTGTGCAATAAGGAGTCACTCCTGTGTAGTCCCATCTCAGAACAGAGTTCACTTTGTAAGGGCAGGATCCTTAACAGAACATTGTAAGACGCAAACTCCTGAAAATCAGGAAATTCAAAGACAAGATTCTACTTTCAAAAACAAATTGACCTGAGGTGCTTCAAACTATCTTAACTCTGCCCTTGCTGCTTCATCTTGCTGTGCCAGGGTAGCTAAATGTAACTTAGAATTTTTCTGACTGTCAGCTATTTTGGGGGTGATTTTAAACTGTCTGTCCAAGCACTGAATGGTGGTAAGGATTCCCCCCAGGTTCATTGATACATATTTAGTCCTAATGCCAGTTTCAGAGAGTAACTTCTCTGGAACTCTGCCCTAAGCTGTAGGAGCTCCCTACTCCTAAAGGCAGCATAGCACTTTACTGGCAGTACCCTTTCCAGCATGTCAGCGGGGGCCAGCAGCTACAGACAGGAGAGTGCTGACGTTAGCCTTGGGCTCTGTGAGGGCAGAGTTGGCCAAGGGATTCCTGGCTGAGTCTGCTCTGGCAGGCACACGGGTGCAAAGGGTGTGGGATTATCCAGGGACCTGTAGGAATAATGTACCAATATCCTGAGCTACTCAGAAATAGTGACCGAAGGGATCAAAATGCCAGGGCAAGAGGTTGGGCCTTGGGAAGAAGATCAAATAATGGCTCTCCAAGAAACCTAATGAACCTCCCCTTGCTGGACTGAGCTGGGGTGAGATTGCCAGCCCCTCCCTTCCAGAGTCTGTGAGCAGGCGCTCACACTTCTCTCCTGAGCACGGGCGAGCCCAGGCAGTGGGGTAACCCTCTGGAAGCCCATGCAGTCTTGTGGGGGAGTGGTTCCAGTAACTGCCAGGAAGTGGAGAGTGGCAAGGGGATAAATCACTGGAAGTCCAGGTAGTGAGGGGGTTACACCGCCACGCACACCTCTTCCCCAGAACACTGTCACTAAGTACCCTCAGCCCCAGGCTAGTGCAGCAGCCTCGGCATGTCCTCAGTCCCGGAGAGCAATGTGCAAGGCAGCAGGAGAGTGCAGCCTGGGGTGCCCTGGGTGCACAGAGAAGCAAAGGCAGCGTTTTTCAAGTTGGTGAGCCCTGGAGCCCATGTTTGTGAGTGGAGACCTGGAAGGTGCCACAAGTGGTTCTGCTCACGATGGGCTCCTGACTCCAGCTTCCCCACTTCAAGCCCCACTAGAATTCCGAGTGGTGAAAGACCCAGCAGTCTCCACCCCCAACCACCCGCCAGGGCTGGATGCCCATGCAAAGGTGGGCCCGGCAGCCTCCACCACCCACCAGTGCTGGCTCCCCATGCAAAGGTGGCTGAGGAAGCTAAAAGCAGGACTAAGAAGGGAAGTGGTTTGAGGGAGATGTTTGTCATGAGGAGAACACAGCCAGTGCTGAGGGAGCAGTGTGGCAGCTGCAGCTGGCAGTTGAGCCGCTGCACTGCTTGCTTTGGCTGACTTGAGAGACCTCTGGCTTTTCCTAGTAGCACTTGGATATACTGGTACTCGGGAGACTTGACAGGGCATATTCAGAACATGCCGAGAATATCTCCCTCCGTGCTAGGCAGACAGAGCAGTGAATGCACTCCATGCTGTAGCTGGGCAGGAGGGCCATACTCTCCCCCAGTGTTGCTCTCAGGACCCTTGCTCTGCTCCAAGGCAGAAGGGCTGTTCTGCAGAACTCCCGCAGCCAGCCTGGCGATGCAGAGGGACCCAGTCAGGCACTAGCCTCCAGTTCCAGTGAGGAAGGAAGGAGAGGAGAGCAGCCTGTGTTTTTATCCAGGCTACTGGAAGGGCCACGTGGGTGGAGATCTCACTAGCTCTCGAGGTTGTCAGTGCAATGGCAAGGGGTCTTTCCAGCCTCAGGACCACAGGTGTCTGTGCCCAAGGCTGCCCCTGATATCCAAACAGCTCCTGGGAAGGGAAATGAAGGGGCAGCATTTCCCAGAGAGAGGCTGGGACAGTTCTTTCTCCTGCGCAACAAACCTTTCTAACAGATTTTGCTGGGTGTGCTGACAGGTACCTGGCAAAGCTGTCCTCAGTGGGGAGTATTTCTGAGGAAGAGACCTGTGAGAAACTGAAAGGGTTAATCCAGCGCCAAGTGCAGATGTGCAAGAGGAACTTGGAGGTGATGGACTCGGTGCGTCGGGGAGCCCAGCTGGCCATTGAGGAGTGCCAGTACCAATTCCGGAACCGTCGCTGGAACTGCTCCACGCTGGACACCCTGCCGGTCTTTGGCAAGGTAGTGACACAAGGTGAGCGAACTGTCCAGAGGCGTGTGCTCATCTGGGAAAGGGAGGGAACTTAACTGAGGCATGAACTTCCAGGTGGGAGGTAACGAGCATCCAGCTGGGGCCGTAGCAGTGACGCAGACAGAGGCAGATCTTGTGGGAAACGGCTGCATCTTGTAGACCAGGGGTTCTCAAAGTGGGGATCGGGACCCCTCAGGGGTTCGCCAGGTTGTTACATGGAGGGTCACGAGCTGTCAGCCTCCACCCCAAACCCTACCTTGCCTCCAGCATTTATAATGGTGTTAAATATATAAAAGGTGTTTTTAATTTGGGGGGGGGGTCGCACTCAGAGGCTTGCTGTGTGAAAGGGGTCACCAGGAGAAAAGTTTGAGAACCGCTGTTCAAAGTTTGAGAACCACCCATGCAGCATGTGCACACTAGTACTCCAGTGTGGTGTCTGATTTATTTGGCAGCATCAGAGCTACTATGTGGTGAAGGGCAGGAGATGGCCCAATGCTTTCCTTTCACTTCTGCCAGAAATGCCACCTCTCCCTGCCACACACCCGTTTTACAGAATGGTAATGTGCTACTCTCCCAAAAGACAGGCATATGAATGGGAACAGCTTTGTCTTGCTGGGTGTTGGTAGTGAGCAGTTGGGGGCTGAGATGGCAAGTAGCCATCACTGGGGACTACCCAGGAGTGCTGCCATGGGATTCTGTTTGCGGCTCCTGGACTGGCTCAGTTGGCTGTGGAGGGCCACGGGAAGCTGTTGAGGATGTAGACAGAGTGGTAGTAATGCATGTGGTACCTCCTGGTCCTGGGACTCGCATACGTGCTGTACAGGAAGGTTCGTTGGGGCTGTTTTTAAGCTTGCCCAGTTCCTCAGCTGCTGTCTGCGTGTCTGTTGTGAACCCCAATTTCCTTGCCCGTGCTGCAGAGCTGGCCCTCTGCCAGCATAGCAGGGCTCTCCATCTACCTGGGCTGGGTATAGTGGCACGGGCTGCCCACGGGCTCTCAGCCTGAACTATGCCTTGCAGCGTGTTTGAGGTGGAACTGGCCCCATAAAGCTACTCGGGTAGTTCTGCAGCTTCATCTGCCTCACCAAGAAGCTCCCCCTGGCAAGGGCCTAGCAGCAGCAGCAGTGGCAGCAGGATGCTTTATTTATTTGGTCTCTTCTCTGGTCAGCGAACAAGCCATGAGCTAGACCTGTCAGCGAGCACAGCTGGACCCTTTGTGACTCCAGAGTGAGACCTTGGGATGATGCCCTCTGCTGCCCAAAAGCAGTAAAACACTCATTGCTCCCTGCATGCTGCTATGGTGGCTCTGGTTCTCATCCTTCCAACTACAGAGACTCCAGAGCCATCCATCGTAATGAAATAATCTCTAGCATGGACTACCCCGTCTGTGAGCACCTTGCTAACCTCCTGACAGTGCTGGGACCAAACGGAAGGCGGCCCATGCGGGTTGTAAAGCAGGGAGGGCACAGGATATAAGAGCTGGGGGTGAGTAGGGCAGAGAGCCGTGTCAGGACTCAGATGGATTTGTAGAGCTGAGAACAGCATGGAAGCGCATCAGTATTGAGATGCAGTGGCAAAGCTGGGGGTGCCCAGGACCATAAGCACTGACTTTTATTTCCCCTGGGGGTGCTCTGCTCCCACTCTGCCCCTTCCCCTCCAGGTCTCACCTTCCGTCTTACTCTTTCCCATACTTACTCCGTTCCCTCACCCAAGGCCCTGCCCTTGACCCACCCCCTCTAACATGCATCCGACGAAGTGGGTATTCACCCACGAAAGCTCATGCTCCAAAACCTCTGTTAGTCTATAAGGTGCCACAGGACTCTTTGTCGCTTTTTACAGATCCAGACTAACACGGCTACCCCTCTGCTACCTCCCCTCCAAGACTCCACCTTTGCTCCACCTCTTCCTGTCCACTCCCTGAGGCCCCTTCCTGCTCGCTGCTCTCCGCCCTCCCCCATGCCCCTCTCCAAGCTGTCAAACAGCTGTTTGGTGGTGCTCCCAATTAGCTGTGGCTGATGAGTGCTGAGCACCCATTCGTTTTTGTCCATGGGTGCCCCAGAGCACCCACAGAGTCGGTGCCTATGACCAGGACTAGAACAGCAGGAGGGTCCAGGGCAGAGCAGATGCACTTTGGAAGAGCTTGGGAGGAGTGATGAGTTTTCTCCGTGGCTGGCTGCATGAGGCCTGTTTCTGGAGGCCCGTTGTTCTTTCCTGAAGGCAGCACTAGTTTCTATGGCAGAGGGAGCTGCAGTGACTTCCCCTTGCTCAGATCTCCCTCTCTCCTTGCAAACTAGTGACCAGAGGCATCTGACCCTCTTTCCTCTATCTAATTGCTCTGTGGGTTAGATTAGCTCCTGGGTGTCCCCTACTCTGGTGTGACTCCTGCTGTTCCCTCTTCTCTGAAGCTCTGGGCACTCTATTCTCTGACACACCAGGACCTGCAGGTCCCAGCTGCCCCCAGTCCAGCCTCAGCTCCTTATTTAACTTTCCTTCCCTCAGCATGGGGGTGAAGATTTGTGCTTGTGAAGGTTCAGGACTGGAAATACCAGAAATACCAGAAACTGAAGTCGTCTCTTTTTAGGCAGCCACAGCACAAACCAACCAACATGATCCTACTATTAACCTCGATTAATTTGGAGGTGATTCCACACTGGCTGGGTTCTAACCAGCCACTGCCGCCTAGGCCAGATTACAGCCTTGGCCACCAGAGTCTGAGCTGCGACCACCAAAGTTGCTCCCCTTTGTCTGACCAGTCAGTTGTGAGCAAGGGCCCAAGAGGTGAAGGGCAGATCTCTGTTCACAATGGTATGCTCCAGCTGCCATTGAAGTGATCCTGGGGCCTCTTGCCCTGAGCTTCCAAGTAGCACAGCCTGGACTTTAAATGCTGATCCCTTCAGTCTACAGCACATGTTCTGAGACAGAAGGGCCTGTTGTGTCCTAGCCGCCTTGGCTTCAGAGGGTGACAGGAGCCAGGGAATTGGGCGTTGCAAGATTTAATTAATGACCACTAAACCCACAATCATCACACACATGCAGAGAGACACTATCGGTGAGAGAGAGAAACACACACAGACATGAGCACACCCCTTATATGAACCTTTCCAAAGCTCCCTCTTCTTTTGCAACTTTGCTGTAGCTCTGCTTTCACACAGGCCAATCTCTGCTGACACAGTGGCCAGCCAGCCAAAACCTGGCCATGTGTCCTGCATGTTTGCTCTCTCCCTCGGAGAGGTTTGAAGTGCCCAACAACTGCTTCCTCAATTGGCAGTTAACACTCTGGTAACCAGAAAAAGCAGCGTGAAAGGGGCTTTGTCCCCAGCTGATGAAGGGGTAGGGTCCACAGAGTGGGGCAGGGTTCTAGAGCAGAGCAATGTGAGAAGGATTTTGCAGGTGGGTTTTGAGGATGGGGTGTGCAGGCTAATACAGGATTCTGCTTAGAGCTGTTCGGGCAGAGGGAAGCTTCTTAGGCTCCGGGGCAGCTCCATGTGGGTTTTTTTGCGAGTGTGGGATTCAATCTGGGAGGAAGTGGTTTGGGTGTGAGGGCTCTAGCTGAGGATGGAGGTTGGATTGTGGCTGAGATGCACTCAGTGCAGGGGAGGGTGGAGGGTAGGTAGCAGTGGACCTGGTGTCCTAGGCCTGTCTGGGGGCTTGGCTAGACCTTGCAAAGCTAGAGCATCCTCAGGGTTGATCTAACTTCTCCATGGGCTCCCTAGGTCATGTTAGCTGGATCACAGCAGTGCTTCAAAAAGCCCTGGCTGGGATGATTTAGTTGGGGATGAGGTTGGTCCTGCTTTGAGCAGGGAGTTGGGCTAGATGACCTCCTGAGGTCTCTTCCAACCCTGATATTCTGTGATTCAACTCAGCTCCCAGAACTTCCTTTACAGCGTGGGCTGGAAGGGGATTTGACCAGAGCCATTCAGGCGAGGAGACTCGCTATGCACTTTTTCATTCTGTAGGGGAAGAGAGCTGCTGCCTGATGATTATTGATTTGCACTGTCATAGCACCTAAGTGTCTTCATCATGGACCAAGACTCCTTGCGCTAGGCTCTGTACTACGGCCCCTTTTGCACTGCTCCTGAGTTCAGTGGAGAATGGGGCCCTAGAGGTTCTGCAGGACTGTTCAGGGTGTGAGTCTGCATGGGGCTGCTCTCAAAGGGCTGTTGGGGAAGGGTTGGAGGAGTGGGGTGGTTGTGGTTGATCTCCTCTGGGAGGCTGGGTACAAAGGGCTGGGGAGAGCTCTCACCATTTTAATGACAGACCCCTTCGCTTTGATTCTCACGGTCAACTTAAGCTGGCTTAATTGTTTGCTTCAACTGCCTAGGCCCCAAACAGCAGGTTCCAAATTATTAATCGTAAAAATTCATTGTAGTATGAAGCCGAATTTCTTGGGACTGCATCAGGATCTCCAACTATAGGGTTTCTGTGCAGGGTTTGGGCTGCAGGAATGTTCTGTGCTGGGTTGCTGCGTGAGGGGCTCTGGGGGTGGTTCTCTGTCCCAGACTTGGGCTGAGAGGGAAGGGGTCTGCATACAACATCTGCATTTGTGGTTTTGTCCAGGAAAGTCTCTCTGCGAGTTTCTAGACAGCGTTCTTTGGAAGGGGTTTCTGTGCTGGGTCTCAGGCCGTGGGGTGTTATGCTTGGGAGGGGGTGAGGTGTGAGACTCCCTCTGCCATGTTCTGCATGAGGATGGGAGGACTTGGGATCCATGGCTCTCAGAGCTGGGTTCTGCATACTGTGTGTATTGGGTATGGGCAGAAATTCTGCCTGTAGGATCAGGGTACAGGTATGCAACGTATATGGCCTTGTGTGACAGGGGATCTGTAGGTAAGTTCTAGGTACATGTATTCAGGATGGGGCATGTGATGATAGGAGTTTCTGAGTGCCAGTGTTTTGATTGGGAGGAGCTGATTGCCAGGATCTCTGTGTCAGGTAGGTAGCATGCAAGGCTCCTCTGTGCAACACAACTGCATGTGGGGGGGGGTCTAGATCAAGCAGTGGCATCAGTCTGACACACACATGCATGAGTATGTGGGCATGGGCACCTCTGACTGGAAGGGGAACTGCCCTCGGCTGTGCGTGTGAATTTGAAGCGATTCCTGACTGCAACTTTTGTCATTCCAGGGACACGGGAAGCAGCATTTGTGTATGCCATCTCCTCAGCGGGGGTGGCCTTTGCAGTGACTCGAGCCTGCAGCAGTGGAGAGCTGGAGAAGTGTGGCTGTGATCGGACTGTGCATGGTGTCAGTCCTCAGGGTAAGTCCTTACAGGAGTACGATACAGGAGAGCAAGAGTGGAGGTGCCAGGCGGTTGCTAGAGGTCTTCTCTAGGCTAAGCACAGGATTGCACAAGATCCACTGGGCTTGTGCCTGCCAACTAGAGGTGAGAGAGGAAGAATAAGGACAAAGGAACAAAACGGATCCCTTCCCCAGTCACTCCCTGCATGTCCCTTTCAGACGGGGTGGTGGGCAAGTCACCCATTTGTCTGGGTGTCACTCAAAGGGGCTCCTAGGCAGCTTCCATATTTTCAAATAACATTGGATGGTTTTCTCTTGAGAGTGCCGCCCCCACGACCCAGTGCCCCAGGTGTGCCGGGGTAAAGCACTCCTGCTGCATTGCCGATCTTTCCAGGTGTGCCTGCCACACTGCCAGTTGTTAGCTCTGACTGGGCACAGCACGGTGCACCCTGGGAGAATTCCTATGTCCTGCTGCACACACTGCCAAGCCCTGCAGGCACCTTTCAGCTGAGGGACTCCTCCGCCCTGCAGGGTCGTGAGAGTACATAGGCTTATCACACAGTTGTCAGAATCCAGGGACCAGTGGGGCTTTGGGGAAGGCTGCAGCCCACCAGGCAGCATGGCAGACCAGCCACACAGGAAAGAAAAATCTGATATTAGCTTCTTGTCACAGGTTACGGCTTTGCAATTTGCCTCTGGGCAATGTTTTTCCTTTGTTTCCAAAGAGCCCCAGCAATTCTGGGGGGTGTTGTTTATTTCCCTTCCCTAGAAGGTCCTAGATGGCAGAGTCCTAGTTCTGGAGCTGCTCTTTACAGTAGCAGCTCTGGCTTATGAAGCCCTTTCACTAGACAATGGAGGCAGGAGGTGACAGCAGCTGTCATAGAACCATAGAATATCAGGGTTGGAAGGGACCTCAGGAGGTATCTAGTCCAACCCCACGCTCAAAGCAGGACCAACACCAACTAAATCATCCCAGCTAGGGCTTTGTCAAGCCTGACCTTAAAAACCTCTAAGGAAGGAGATTCCACCACGTCCCTAGGTAACCCACTGTCCAGTGTGAACTCAAAGGAGACAGGAAGTGGCCAGCTCCTCTGTAGCTAGACTGTGGGGATTGGAGAGGGAGAGGACAGGCCAAGGAGCCAACTGATTGTTCTATCCTCCAGCTCTGCCTCGCCCCCATTTCTGCTGCAAATCACTCTTTCCAATCCCTGCTGTGCTTTAGGCTTCCAGTGGTCTGGCTGTTCTGATAACATCGCCTACGGAGTGGCCTTCTCACAGTCTTTCGTTGATGTCCGGGAGAGAAGCAAAGGCGCCTCCTCCAGCAGGGCGCTCATGAACCTCCATAATAATGAGGCTGGAAGGAAGGTAATAGCTCCTCAGAACACCAGGGCAGCTGGCAGACTTGGGCCGGAGGCCACCGCCCAAGCTCCATTTCCCTTCATCTGATAATACTAATGGCTCCTGCACTTCATTGCTCACTGTCACGTCTCTTCACCTCCAGCAGGCACCTCCACTCACTGTTGCGCTAGGTCACACTTGCATCACACTTCCTGGTCTTACTGCCGTGCAGCATGGTGTATACTAATGGATCTGAGTGCGGGTGCCTCCTGCAGCAGCTGACAGCTCTCTTCTTTTTGTGCTCTTTCAGGCTATCCTGAACAACATGCGAGTAGAGTGCAAATGCCATGGTGTGTCAGGCTCATGCGAGGTGAAGACCTGTTGGAAAGCAATGCCTCCCTTCCGCAAAGTGGGCAACATGTTAAAGGAGAAATTTGATGGGGCCACAGAGGTTGAGCAGAGAAAGATCGGCTCCACCAAAGTCCTGGTGCCAAAAAACTCCCAGTTCAAACCACACACGGATGAGGACCTGGTCTACCTGGACTCCAGCCCTGACTTCTGTGATCATGACCTAAAGAATGGGGTCCTGGGGACCAGTGGCCGTCAATGCAACAAGACTTCCAAAGCTATTGATGGCTGTGAGCTTATGTGCTGTGGGCGGGGCTTTCACACAGACGAAGTGGAGGTGGTGGAAAGGTGCAGTTGCAAGTTCCACTGGTGCTGCTTTGTCAAATGTAAACAGTGCCACCGAGTGGTAGAAATGCATACGTGCCGGTGATGCCGGGATGGTAGCTCCCCTCTATAACTGACCCTTCCTCTCCCCTGCCTGTTGCCCAGGACTGGAGGAGGTGATCCAGACGCCTCAAGGAGAGGGTTGTGTAAAGAGATACCAAGTGCAAGAGAAAGATATTTAAAGTTCCAAAAGTGATTGTTGTATTTTTGCCTTTATTTATTGCCGAAGCCAGAGCCCTCCTGAAGTCAATGTGCTGGAAGGGTCGCAAATGTGCTCGATGCTGCTGCTGGGCTGGGGCCAGGCAAGGGACCTTAGTGGCGCCTGTCTCCAAGTACCTGCCCCTGTCAGACAAACTCTCACTGACTGACCAATGGAACATTTCAGTCCGCGTAGATTTTAAACTGAAACAAAACCTAGCGTTAGGCACTTTTATATTGGTCTTTTCTATTACAGCTACTTCAGACTAAAAACAAACCTCAGGCCTGGCCTGAGGCTCCCGAAGTCTTTGTTCTCGTATTGGCTGGTTCTGTACCACATCAGGAGAAGAGAGCGGGCAGAGCCAGCAGAGCATCCCAAGCTGCCCCTGGCATTGTGCTATTGCCAGAAACTCTGCTGCTGAGCTACTGGGACCAGCTGATTCCACAGACCTGAGATCTTTGTGCAGAAGTTAAAATGTGAGGAAGGACAAAACTCGTGGTCTGGTTCCAAGCCCCTGGGTTTTTCTTCCTGTTCTTATGTGGTAGGGTTCTCCCTTTGGGTCTAAGCCACTGGAAGCGGTGGGGGACACTGTCCACCACAGAAGCAGGAGTCAGGAGAACAGAGACCTGACTGCACAGAAGCTACTTCATCCAAGGTGGAATCTGCTTCCCCAGCAGCCCCCCATGTGCCATGAGCCCATATCCACTCTTGCTGTTCAGCTCCAACTGCCGTGTGAGGCTGGCGGCCTGTCATCTCTTCCCATTCCCAGCTGATGCCTGTTGTGGTAGCAGCCTCTTACTTAAAAATAAAAGAAAAAATAATCGTGCTGATGAGTAAGTCCATGAGCGCTTCCCAGGCCCCCCACCCCCTCCATAGCCTTCACCCACAACACAGCCCCCTTAGCCCAGCCTCTCCAACACTGTTGCAAGCTTCACCTCACGCCTTGCACACTTCCTGCCCACAAACCCCTGCCTAGTCCACTGCAATCGTGGTGCCTCCTGGGCTCCTGACCTCAGATGTCTGAGCTCCTCTGGCTGCCAGGCCAACCCATAGCCTCCACCCCACATGTACCTGGGGATGCTTAGAATAATGGTCCATTTCCTCTTACAGCCTTTCCCTCACTGTGGGCTCCTGCCCAGCCTGTTAACCACCCTGGTCTCTTCTCTCCACACCTCTTCCCAGCAAAGCTCGGTCCTGAGCTCTGCCATGTCCACCCCTCCTGACACCCTCTGCTTCATACAGGGCTGTGCTCCTCCTCCACATTCGGGAAACCACAGAGGGCTCCTAGCCCCACCCCCATCCATTACTCCACAGAACAGGCCTGACCCCAGCAAGTCCAGACCCTCCCCCCAACTTTTGCCATGGGTCCCTGGCCTGACCCCAGCAGTGTTGGCCTCCCCTCTGCTGCTCTTTCCCCCACACCGCTGAGATGCCCCCAGACATCTTATCCTGAACCCCATGTGTATCTGCTGAGCCTGGACCAATTGTCTGCAAAGGGACCCAGGTTCTGGGTGCTGCAGGAGCAGCCAGGACCCAGCTAGGTTGGAGCAGCTCCCGGGACTGCTTTGCTGCCAGCCTAGCTAGAGGCAGGCTGCTACTGCTACACTCTCATACCCTCAGTAAACATCCTCCTGTGGCCGTTTCCCCCGCACTGTGCACTGAGGACTGTGCTGGGGGAAGGATACGGCCCAGCTGTGCTGGAGCTATTCCCTGGGGGCTGTTTCTATCCCTTTCCAAAACCAGAGCAGCACAATGGGTCCTTATAAGGGTCAGAATCTGCCCCAGCGTTTTAGCAGGAAGTCACTTGAGATTTTTTCAGTTTTTCCAATTGCTGCATCTGCATCCCCGGTCCCTGTCTGCAGGGTCTCGGAGACCTGGCCTCCCCCTTCACACTCTGTCTCTGCTCCCCGAGGGGCCCATTCTCCCTGGCCTCTCCGATGAGGACTCTGGAAAGAGGAATCTGGATGTGTTCGGTGTGGCCAGAACCATATCCATGCTCAGCCTTTGGGTCATAGGAGGGTGGAGTGATTTCCAAAGAGGGGGAAATGTTGCTGGATTAGTACATGCATGTTGGCCTTTGCCTGCTGCTGTTGTCCAGCCCTAAACGCAGGCACTGCAGAGGGGACGAGGGGCACTGGGCTGTCCTTACTGGCAACCATTTGCTTTACAAACAGCATAATGAAATGAACACACCAGGCGGCTCAGTTTGTCTTAAGGCAGAGACCTGAATGCTCCTCCTCCCCCGAGTCTTCACCTTGCAGCTGGGCTGGTTACACTCTCTTTCCTTCCTCCCAGGGTTAGGGTAGTAAAGAGCCCTTGCTGGCACTCTAGAGACTGAAATATTTGGAGAATTAATAAGCTGTGGGGCACTGAGGGGAGGTGGCACGTGAAACAATCTCCCTCTCACCTAGTGATGTGCAGAAGGAAAAGGTGGAAAAGGCAGATTAATCCCCAAAATCACGCCTCCAGTTGAGCGAGAAATCTTCTGGTGGTAGAGACCAAGGCAGGACCCTGTCACTTGCTAACAGCTCCTCCCCTGCTAGCTGAATGGAAAACTCTGTGCTGATGGTGCCAACCCTCCATCTCGATGGAGTGTGGCCAGACAGACTGTCGTTCCCAGTCCAGAAAAGTCCGGTCTCTTCTGCTTGCCCTTGATCCATTTTCTTTGAGAGAGAGACGGAGGTTTAAGAGTTGAATCCATGTGGACCTTAGGCCTATATTTTTTCCCTCTTCTTCCCCTTAAAGAAGAGAGGGGAAAGGTTAGAGGGAAAGGCAGACATATGTGAAATCCCGTCTGTGCTATGGCAGTGATGGGACGGGGGAGCGGCTGTGGTCGTTGGAAGGACTCCAGACACCGTCCGGCTGGAACTTTTCTGACAACTGACTCGGCACAGCAGCAGATGCTCCTCCAGAGGCTGAACTGTGTGCCCAGAACGGGCCCCAGCTCACTCTGCGTACTACACTTCTGCTTTCTGCACAGTGTGGGACAAGAAAGACCCCATGGAGTGAAGCCACTCAGTGGGGCAGAAGAGCACTTCTCCCTTCAGCCAACTCCATTGTAACCTCTTGGTTTGTCTTGTAACAGCAGATTGCTTCAGAGCCCTGCGGAGGGGCTAAGCAGCAGCCTGCAGCATCATTGCCATCCCCCAGTAAGTGCAGGCCTCCTAAAGGCAAAGAAGAAACCACCTGGTGGACTCAAGCCCCTTCCAACCTGGAATGCAGCACCTCTTGCACCAATTCATTCACTCTGATCTAAACAGGAGCCATTAACTTGAGCAACACCAGCTCTGTCCTGCACTGTGGGAGTGATTTCTGTTCTGCACTGCTTTGGTTTACATATGCTATGATATTGAATCACCTTTTGCAGGTATACGGGCTTTAACTCCCATGTCAATCTGCTGCCTCAATTCTCTGGGCTCCAGTGTGTTAAGACTGTGAGTTCTTAAGTGCCTTGAAGATTCTTTCTACTATTTCCCAGCTAATGCAGTGGGGGCCGCTGACCTCAGGACGTTGGCCAACTTTTCTACTCGTTGTCCAGCTAGGCCGAGGGCCAAAGCTGAACGAGACAATCCAGATCAGTGTGGAGATAATCTCTCTGCACAGCGTTTTTTCAAACTGCAATGAAAGCTGATCCCTGGAAATGTCACCCCCAAGGTCCCCTGGCTCTGCAGCTCTCTGGCACGTCTCACAATTGTACATTTCAGCACCAGTACAGCACCGTTGCCTTTTTCTGATTTACTTTGTCTTTTAAATGATGATTTTGTGCTAAATTAGCATAGGGCGTCCCATCCCTGCCTCCACCAGTAATGGAGCTGCACTGTACTATGTAAAACTAGTGCTCTCTGCAAACAGCCCTTCCTGGCTGTTCTGATGTGCTGGGATTCCTGCATTTAGAAGGGGAAGAACCCCTGTGTGGGTGAGGTCTCGGTGCCCATCTCATTGAAATGCCTGGGAGGAGGGCCTTCAGCTGTCACTTGATGAGCATCCCAGGGGAGGACCTGCCTGTGTCTCACACATGAATATTCTGGAGGTCGGGGAGGATCCTGATCTTCAGGCTAGTGGCTGTCTCTTCTAGATACTCCCATCGTGGATGTTCAGTCTGGGCCTCTCATCAGTGCGAATTCAGTGTCTGCGATCACAAGTGCACTCACATCCTTCCTGTTACCAGAGCACCCCCCCCCCCCCAGGGCTTTAGAAAAGCGGGTGGGTCTTATCCCTGCTTTACAGGGGGAGAAACTGAGGCACAGGGCAGCAGTGACTTGCTGCACCTGGGAACAGAGCCCAGTTATCCTGACTGTTAATCTCCCGCCTTAACCACTAGACAGGCTGCGTGCTCAAGAGCGGCACGTAGCTTAAATCTCGGTAACTCTGCAATGTCGTGTTGTCAAGAGCATGGGGCTAACGATCAGTTTAACACAGTCCAACCTTCTCAGCCCATAGGCAAGGTCCCAGCTGATGCTTTGCAGAGTCTCTGCCGTACTCCCCACCCTTTGTGCTACAGAGGCTGGCAAGGGAGCCAGAAACCCCACCCCTACCTCCTGTTAGGGAGTCCCTGGTGTGGAGAAGTCCCCAGCTGGGAGCGTAGAGCCAGTGCATTTAGCTCTGACATCCCCAGCCCTTGGTGTAGGCGCCATTGGGATCTAGAGGTAGAGTGGGGGTGGCTGGAGTGCATGACCCTCTACCCATCTCCAGCTAATTCAGTCTCTTGCTGCTCTCATTTGTGCTGGGGCAGAGATCCAGGGGCCAGAGCTAGGTGCTAGTTCTCGACATCTGCTTTTCTCTTCCCTTGGGGTTACCGGGATGGCTGTTGGGGAGGGAACCCATCCTGTGCAAGGGGCTTCCCTACACTCACGAGAGCCAGTCAAGCTCCTGCTCCTCCCTCCCATGCGATGCAGATGGGGGTCGGGGAGGCAGTGCTGAGCAGGTTGTAGTGGGGAAGGGGCTGCAGCTGTTCCGTGCACTCCTGAGATGCAGGGGAGGTCGTCTTGGAGGTGGTGCCCCCAGTTTCTTCCTGCATCAACAGGGCTAATTCCCATGTGGCTCAGGGCTTTGCTGTCAGCTCAGAATCAAATACCTATTAGCTCTTTAGCCTGATTGTCCTGTGGGCTATGAATTGGGAACCCCACCGGATTTGAAGTGAGCACTAAGGCCAGAATTTTCAAAAGGGCTCAGTACCTGCAACCAGGTCCAGATTTTTAAAGGCACATTGGGTGCTGAGGGCTTGAAAATGGCTTCCTTCTGTGGGTCCCTGGTGTCCACGGTAACAATCTGCCAAGCTCCCTCAAATCCTGAGATGTGGTAATTCCTGTGCTCAGGGGACGTGAGAAGGCCTGTTCCCATAAACCAGAGAACTGGCCCAAGGAGTTATTGCTCCCTACAGGCACCAGGCCACCCGGCTCCTTCCCTTGCATGAGTGTCTTTGGGTCTCTTTTCAGGAGACATATGGCACGAAATCCTTGGCTGTTTTCCGAGGTCGAGCCCTAGGAAATCGGAAGCTGTCATTACATGGGATCCTTACACATAAAGAACTAGCCCCAGAGCAGTGTTCTTGTTCTACCTCTGTTCATACGAACACCTGGGCAACAGCACAGATGAATCCTCCTGAAACCATGGCATTTCTTGAGCCTCAGGCATCTGGGAATAGGGTCTATTATCTCCACACACAAGCAGAGTGGTCTGTCAGGGCTCAGATTATGGATGTCCCCATGATCAGCATCTCTGATCGACCCTGTCAGATACATACATAACCCTGGAAAGATGTCAACCTGTGCTGCCTCAGGCCAAAGTCTCTGTGTGTCATGGAAATGTAGCTAGAAACCACTTCCCATGTGTGTTCCCCCGTGCCCTCGCTGTCTGGCACGGAAGCTGGGTTGCTGTAGGATATTGGATGCTGCTATCCCAAACTGTGTGGTACTCTGACTATTATTTTTGAATTTTAGTGTCCTATTTTTATACTATGTAATTGGCTGTAATGTTTCCATCACATAGTTTGACTCACATTTTGGTGGCATTCACTATAAAAATGATTACTTCTTGCATTCTGGCATCTGTGTGTGGTTTGGTTTTTTTAAGCATGACCACTGTTGCAGAAATAGAACATCCAACAAATGCAGATTCTGCAGGAAATGGCCTGAGTCCCCTCCTCCTTCATGTCTTTCCAAGCAGCGTTATTTCTCCTCCTGGAGCCTGGCTGACTTCTCTCTCCTCCTGGAACCCCTATCTGTCCCACTGGACTCCGTCCTTGCCCACTTCCTATGCGCCTTCCCTGATTCTCCTCATTCCTACTTTCTCTTCCTCATCTGCTTCCTTTCTATCAGCCTTCAAACACGCCACTGCCAACTGCCTGAAATCCTCCCTTGACTCCTATCTAGCTGTGCCACTTATATGCCCTCTATTACCGTAATGCCTGAGCACCGCCCCACCTTTATTTTATTTGCCCTCACAGCACCCGCATGAGAGAGGTTTTTATCCCCATTGTACAGAACTGAGGCATGGAGAGACTAAGAGCTGGATCTTTAACGGTGTTGAGGCACCTGAAGAAGCTGATAGGCATCCAGAGGGATTGTCAAAAGCACTTAGGCACCGAGGCACTTTAAAATACCTTTAAAAATCTGGCCGTAGTGACTTGCCCAAGGTCCCCAGGGAGTCCGTGGCAGAGTAGGTCCCTTGAGATCCAGACAACCACCACATTCCATCTTCCTCCTCCTTCCTCTTGCTTTGCAGGCCAGTGACTGCCCGCTGAGGCTGCCCTTGTCATGGCCAAGCCTCACTCTTTCTGGTCATGTCCCTTCCACGTGAGTTTCCAGTGGATCATCCTCCTTGTGAAGGCCATGCACAGCTCTCCTCAGCAGCTGGCTACCACTCTCCTTTTTTTGGAGGAATTAAATAAGCTTCTAATAAATAAATAAATGGTATTTTGATTAGCAATTTAATTACTACTCCAACCCTGTCTTCCCTTTAAACAATAAAATAAAGCAAATGCTCTTAGTTACTCAGACAGAGCAAGCTCTGATTGTGGCACACACACAGCTCCATAACTTGTGCATGTTCCCTGCTCCCTTCTTGTTACCAGTTTGATTATAAGTAAGGCCCTACGTGAAGCGCAGGATGATTGTCAAATAATTGCAGCTGAGTTGCCGACGCGACATGGAAAATCATGAAAAAGTACTAATGGACCTTTATTAAGTGTGGTAATTGGAAAAGCCAGAGACGGCCTATTTGTTTAAGAAAAAATTGCTGGCCCAAAATAAACACTCAAGTATTATGTCTGCTATTTTTTTTTTTTATAACCAGGCATTTTGCTGCAACAATGTTACGGTTATTAATGCATAGGGCTGACAGCCCAAGCCCCAGCTGCTGTCAGCTCAGATAAATGGGTTCTACTGTACTAAAGGGGAAAAAAGTGTGTTGTAAACCTCAAAATATATGCAAAATTGTGGCCTGTGCAAAGTGAGCTAATTAAAATCAAAATTGCGGTAGAAGCCTAGTATTGCAGGATCCACAAAAGCACAAAATGACATAGGGCCTTTGGGGCTCAGACTGTGTTCTTACTTGCTATGTCCAGTCCCATGTACACGCATGGTGCTATCGGCAGAGGATGAGTAATGGTAATGAGGGCTGTGCTCCAGCATTTTGACAGAGTAATGCCTGAACTCTGCTCCCCTATGTAATTAATGTTCTCCAAATTGGTATTCAGCCACCTGGAATTTAATGGGGCATCTACGTACTTATTTATCACTCAGTAGTAGAGGACTCAGGAGTTGGAATCCAGCAGGCAGTGGGGACCCTAGGATGTGTGTGATGAAGGGCGGATTCGTGCAGTGTCATTGCAGGCCAGGAGCCTGTTCCAGAGGGATCGTGTTGGTTTTATTGGCTCTGACCTACACCTTCCGGGCGCTACACAGAAGATGGTTGGTAAAAGCTTGTTCTCTGGCCCTTCCATGTTATCTGATTTGACATTAATGGACCAGATTCATCCCTGCTGCAACTCTGCTGAAGTCAATGGACCTACACCAGAGCTGAATTTGACTCAATGTTACTGTTGGTTCCTGAAGATCCCACCTTGCACTTTTCTCATCAGAGTTTCTCCAGCAGGCCCAACAGCAGCATGCAGGAGGGCAGCAGAAATGCCATGAGCAGGGCTATTGGTCGGCACAGAGCCTTTGAGAGTAATGAGGTCTCCTGACAGCAACAGGGAGCTCAGCCTGAGCTTCTCAGAAAGGCCTCCGCCAAACCCCTGCTTTAAGTGTAGAAGAATAAACCGTGCCCCCTTGCATTAGCGGAGCCTGGATTCTAACACCGTCGGTGAGGGGAATAGGTGCAAGAGCTGGGAATGTACTCAGAATGGTCAGCAGCCTGTGGTAAGATTTGGCATTTGGATAGTGCTGGTTCACCAAGCCCGGCCTTGTTACTAGAGTAGCTGATTAGTGCATTTCTCCTGCCCCCGGGAAATGCTACTCTCCCCTTTGTACAGAAGGAGAACTAAGGTCCAGAGAGGCATAGGCCGGGCTGCACAAACGGAGTCAGGCACCTGGGAAATCCCTGCAATTCACATAGCCAGAGTGTGGGGCCCAGGCTCCCTAGCCCACTAGTGGGGAGAGAGGCACCGTGGACTGTGACCCACCATGCAGCACGCTGGGGAGGGACCCATCAAAGTTAGCCAATCAGAGAGGCTGATGAGAGGAGTGTGTGCTAAGCCCCGCCCCTCCGAGAGAGCTATGCACCTGTCTCTGCTAGTGAGTCACGGCTGGGAACTCTGCTGCTAGGGGCCTGTGGAGGTTTTGCATGGAAGGCAGAGGCTCCCTCCTAACTTGTAGCCTAGTGGTCAGGGTGCTCACCTAGGCTCTGGGCGACCCCGCCCCAGTTCAAAGTCCCCCTCCACCTGAGGGGGAGATGGGCTTTGAACAGGTGTATCCTACGGCTTCGGAATGTACTCTGACCACTGGGCTCTGGGATTGTCGCTGTGGGCCTCCCTCAGTCTCTCTCCTGTTGAAACGGTTACACTGGATGAATAATGATAGTCATCTGGGCCTGAGAAAGAGCACACATGGGATAGTAATGCTGTAGCCTGGTGGTTAGCACGCTCATCCAAGATAAGGGGGCCCAGGGTCCAGCCTCCTGCTCCAATGAGTCTTTAATTATTTATGCAGTGTGCAATCAATAGGAAAGACTGAGGAATGTTGCCTTCAGAATATCCCATAGCTCAGTGGTTAGGGCAGAGAGGGATATTGAACTGGGGCTCACCCACATCCCAGGTGAGTATTGGGCTAAAAATTATGTGGGAGGGCCCCTCCCCTCCTGGCTGCTTTGTGTGAATTCATCTGAGGAGCCTGAACAGGTAGGTGTGCTCAGAGGGCATCTCCTGGCTCTGGCCCTGCATGTGACTGAGGCGGTTGAACACCTATTTTCCCTGGTTCACGAATTGCTCTGGGGCTTAGGCGGGCATTTAGATGCCTAGAGGGAGGCAGCCGTGTGCGTGACCGCAGGCAGAAACATACGTGCCAAGGGAAATTTTACTGCAAAAAATGTAGGTGCCAAGTGAGTTTAGGGCCTACAGGGCTCAGTGGAGTTCTGTGCATCTCAGTGGAGCTTAAAATTGGGACTTAGGCACCTAAGTACTTTTGTGAACCTGAGCCAAAGTGACTTGCCCCTGGTCACACAGAAAACTCATTGGAGAGCCAGGAACTGCATCAGCTGAGGCAGTGGGCTTTTATTTTATGACACTTAAATATATTTTTAAAAACACCCCCAAAAATTTCAATTGTGCTGTGGGAGTCTCCTTAGTAACCAGGTCAGCATGCAGCTGTGTCCACTGGCTGGTCTTCCTCCAGGAGCCACTATCCCATTGTCTTGTTGAAAACTATTGAGGCACAAGCTCTATGTGATTAAATTACTCCCAGCCATAATGCAAGAGTGATTCAGCCAGCCGCCCTTGAATTACTTTGACACCAGCAAATTCCCAGTCCCAGACTTTCCCCCCAAAATGTGCATCTTGTACTGCCCATGCCTCCTGGGTGACACAAGCTCATATAAAGTCTGTCATGTCATTAATAGAAAATGATAGGCACAAATCTTGTTATCTCAAATAAAGTTTCCAAACACTTCAATCCAAAACATGCACTGGTTTAGATAAACATATTTTATTGTTTTATTAACAACAGATAGATTTTAAAGTGATTACAAGTAACAGAACATAAAAGTCAGAATTGGTCACGAAGAAATAAAAGGTAAAACAATCTAATACCTAACTTATCAAGCTAAGTGAATTCAACTCAGAAGAGCGTGTGTGTGTGTGTCTCTCTCTCCATATGCTCTTTTGCAGTCTTACTGGCTGGGTGGGTGCCTGTCTGCCAGGACTCCTTCTACAGTTCAGTGATGCTTTCTTTATCTTTCAAACATTGTTGATGCCTTGAGTAGAGATGAGAGCAGAGGCCTCAAATCACCTCTCTGCCCATTTTTATATATTTTCCTCCTCTGAGAATTATCTCCAGCCAGGGTTCAGGCAACAGCCAGTCTGTTTACATGGGAACCTTCAGTTGTTCCTTTGCCAAGATGTAAATTTCTCACTCAAATGCTTCTTCCTGCTAAAGAATGGCTGCTTAACCAGGTGATGGCCCATTTGATTTTGCTGACACCTGGCTGAGGCATCAGTTTGCCTTTTATCTCTGAGGAACTGGTTTGTGCTGCTTTTCTACACTTGGAGTATGTCTCAATAAAGTCACACAGTAGAACTGTATAATTTTACTTGCGATGTTGCCACACATTTTACCAGGACAGTAATGACCAGCAAATTATGAGTTTTCAAATGATACCTCACAAGGCACACTGTACAATATTGACCATAGTCTTGCAAAAAGAGTGACCATAAGGGCACAGACTGTCACACTCTCCTTTTACCCAGTGGGCTCTGGACCCCAACATTTTCCTTCCAGCACCTTCAGAAAGGCCAGCTGACCTGCTTCTCCCATCTTGGAGCACACTGGCTGCCCCCATTCACTCTAGGTTTTCAGGGGAGTGGCTGCTTTCTTGTTCGACCATTCAACAGGACCAGAAAGAGCTCCACCTGCTCTGCTATTACCTCTCCCAAAAGCCGTAGGGTTTGAGACATCCCAGGTGGTGACAGAGATGGAAACCTTTTCCTGTTACCAAGGTTCTTTTTCGAGTGCTTGCTCATATCGATTCCAACAAGGTGTGCCTGCGCCACGTGCACGCTCGTCGGAAGATTTTCACCCTAGCAACATTCAGTGGGTCGGCTGGGTGTCCCCTGGAGTGGCGCCACTATGGCACTGGATGTATACCCCTGCCGACCCAACGGCCTTTCAGTTCCTTCTTACCGCCCGTGTCGGTCGTTGGAACAGTGGAGCGCGGCTTAACTGATCTCCACCTCCCTAGCTACTCGTAGTTCTTTTATTAATTCTCGTGTATATAGTTGTAAATTCTATAGTTATAGTTAGTTTTATTCATTCTTTGTTATAGTTAGTGTATATAGTTGACAGGAGTTAGGGGATTAAGCCCTTTCCCGCACCCGGTACCGGGCCCCATGCCCAGTTCACCGGGCTTCAAACCGTGCTCAACCTACCACAGGCCGATGCCAATGGGAGATCCCCACGACTCTTGCCTTAAGTGCCTCGGGGAATCCCACCTCTCTGATAAAGTGCCAGATCTGTAAGACCTTTAAGCCCAGGATGAAGAAGGAGCGGGACTTTCGTCTGAAACAGCTCCTGATGGAGGCAGCTCTTACTCCTCCACCCTCGGCACCAAGCGCTGGACAGTCCATATCAAGCAGAAGCGTCTCCTCGGCACCGGATCAAGCCGGTACCGCTAAGGCCCCTCAGCACCAACCGTCGTCGGTACCGTCATCTGCTCGGCACTGTTCCCTCTCTCCATGGGTTAAGAAGCATAAGACTCCTGCGACTTCCGTGCCACCTGAACTGCAGTTGGAGCACCCACCTAAGTCGGACTGCCCGGCACCGACATCTGCCGCGGCACCGACAGTTTCGGCACCGTCAATTCCAGTCCTGCAAAGGCCATCAAGTCTGGCACCTGAAAGCTCCCCGGTGCACGCCGTGGTTGAGCTCACAATTCCCTCCATGCCGGAGACCTTTTCTACGGCGAGGGAGCTGATCACCCTGACGGAGTCCACACTGCCTTAACCCCCAGCACCGCCGGTGAGGGTCATTCAATCAATAGGCAAGCCTGCCCTGCTGAGGCCACCCTCTGTCAGCACTGTTGAGAGGCACCAATCATGATCACGGTCCCATCGGCGCTCTCAGTCCCGTCGCCAATCCCGGTCCTGACACCGCTCGCAGTCCCGGCACCGCTCTCCATCTCGGCACCGGTTGCACTCGCGGCACCGCTCAGCGTCCCATTTGCCGGCTTGCTACTTTCGGCACTGATCCAGCTCCCAGTACCGTTGCCGGCACCACGCCTCTCGCAGCTGCTCTCGACGTCGAGCCTCCAGATCCCAGTCGACCTCCCGGCACTGCTCCGGTCGCAGCTCCCAGTCTCATTCCCGGTAACGGTATGGTAACCAGTACAGCTCTCCGGTGCCAGACCGGGAAAGGTCGTTTAGTGATCATGACCCTTCCCAGGGGTTTTCAGTGCCTCCTTGGCCATCTCGTCACACATCTTTGTCTTCTCACGTGGACAGTGCTTCCTATGCACAGGAGCCCACGCAGGACCCTCTAAGTCCCTGGCCTTTCCTCTTCCTCCTCTCCAGATGAAGTAGTGGCAGGGACATCCTCTTCGGGCCTGCCGGCACATCAGGGCCTCCTGAGGCGGGTGGCCCTGAATATGAATCTTCAGGTGGAGGAGGTCCCGGAGATAGAGGACCCAGTGGTGGATATCCTGTCAGCTGACACCCCCACAAGAGTGGCCTTGCTGTTTATCCACGATACAAGCAAACGCCGATACCATCTGGCAATTTCCAGCATCTATTACGCCCACGGGCAGGGGAGTTGAGCGGAAGTACATGGTACCCTCTAAGGGGTGTGAGTACCTGTACGTGCACCCTCCTCCCTGCTCCCTTGTCGTGCAATCAGTCAATGAAAGGGAATGCCATGGTCAGCAAGCTCCTGCTCCAAAATCAAAGGAGGCTAGGTGCATGGACTTACTGGGCCGCAAGGTATACTCTACTGGGGGCCTCCAACTCAGGGTGGCAAACCAGCAAGCCCTGCTCAGCCGGTACAATTATAACACTTGGACGGTGGTGGAGAAATTCAAGGAGTTCATTCCTCAAGACTCCCGCCCACAGTTTGCTGCCCTTTTGGAGGCAAGGAAGAAGGTGGCAAGAACTTCGCTCCAGGCCTCCCTGGACACAGCTGACTCTGTAGCCAGGACACTGGCTTCAGGTGTCACCATGACGCGGATATCGTGGCTTCAGGTCTCAGGCCTTCCACCTGAGTTAAAAAGCACCATACAGGACCTGCCCTTTGATAGTCAAGGTCTATTCTCTGAAAAGACTGACCCCAGGCTGCAGAGCCTTAAGGACAACAGGGTCATCATGCGCTCCCTCGGGATGCACACCCCGGTGACTCAGCGCAGGTCCTTCCATCCCCAGCCTCATCACCCTTATTCCCCGCCTAGACTGAGACACGATTTCGGCAGAGGACGCGGCTGATGCAATCGTAGACAGCGGTCTGGACCCCAAGGAGGCCAGAATCAAGGTCCCTCCAAACCACCTACGGGGCCAAAGCCAAATTTTTGAAGGTGCGCCCGAGGACGGCGTACCAGTTCCTTTCCAGGATCCTTTACCTCCCTTTTCCAACTGCCTCTCCTTTTTCCTCCCTGCATGGTCCCAGCTAACTTCAGATCATTGGGTCCTACACACGGTGGAGCTTGGGTACCACCTCCAGTTTATTTTGCCCCCTCCCTTCCACCCCCAACCCTCGTCCCTCTTCAGGGACCCCTCTCATGAGCAATTCCTCTTACAAGAGGTGCGCACGCTCCTTCCCATGGGAGCCATAGAGGAAGTACCAGAAAACGAAAGGGGGAAGAGGTTCTACTCCCGCTATTTCCTAATCCCCAAGGCGAAGGGAGGTCTCAGACCTATCCTAGACCTGCGAGAACTCAACAAGTTCATGATAAAGTTGAAGTTCCGCATCATCCCATCCTTGGATCCTGGAGACTGGTATGCCACCCTCGATATGAAGGACACATATTTTCACATCGCCATTTATCCTCCACACAGGCGGTACCTCCGCTTTGTAGCCAACCATCAGCATTTCCAGTTTACGGTCCTACCATTTGGCCTCTCTGCAGCACCGAGAGTATTCACAAAGTGCATGGCTGTAGTCACCGCCTCCCTCCACCGCCGTCAGATACACATCTTTCCATATCTCGACAATTGGCTCATCAGAGAGACCTCTGAGACACAAGTCACCCATCATGTAGGCATCGTCAAGGACCTATTCATACGTCTAGGCCTGATGATCAGTACAGACAAATCCACTCTGGTTCCCACACAGAGGATAGACTTCACTGGGGCCATCCTGGACTCCAGTCTCGCCAGAGCCTGCTTAGCACCGACTCGGTTTCAGGCGATAGTAACAATTATCCAAAGCCTACAAAACTTCCCAACGACTGCAGTTCGCACTTGTCTCAGTCTATTGGGTCACATGGCTGCCTGCATGTTCGTGACCAAACATGCCAGGCTACACCTCCGTCCCCTCCAATCTTGGCTCAACTCAGTATACCACCCGGGCAGAGACGCCATAGACATGATAGTCACCATTTGCCCGAGCATCGTAGGCTCCCTCAACTGGTGGCTGACACCCTCCCTGGTGTGTGCAGGGATGCCGTTTCACCCACCCCAGCCTTCCATGGCCCTGATGACGGACGCCTCATCTCTCGGCTGGGGTGCTCACCTTGGACATCTTCGCACTCAAGGCCTTTGTTCATCTCAGGAGCTGGCCTGCACATCAATGTCCAAGAGCTGAGAGCAGTCTGCCTCACGTGCCAGGCATTTCAACAGCACTTACAAGGCCGCTGTGTCTCAGTGTTCACAGACAACACAACGGCCATGTATTACATAAACAAGCAGGGAGGGGCACAGTCCTCCCCCCTTTGTCAGGAAGCCATCCAGCTCTGGGACTTCTGTATAGCCCACTTGATAGACCTGGAGTAATAGTAATAGGATGAAATTTAATAGTGAAAAGTGCAAGGTCATGCATTTAGGGATTAATAATAAATAGTTATAAACTGGGGACACATCAGTTGGAAGCAACAGAGGAGGAGAAGGACCTTGGAGTATTGGTTGATCACAGGATGACTATGAGCCACCAATGTGATATGGCCGTTAAAAAAGCTAATGCGGTTTTAGGATGCCATCAGCGAGTATCCAGGCAAAGAAGGAGGTGTTAGTACCGTTATATAAGGCACTGGTGAGACCTCAGTTTAAGAAGGACGAATTCAAACTGGAACAGGTTCAGAGACGGGCTACTAGGATGATACGAGGAATGGAAACCTGTCTTATGAAGGAGACTCAAAGAGCTTGGCTTGTTTAGCCTAACCAAAAGAAGGTTGAGGGGGATATGCTTGCTCTTTATAAATATATCAGAGGATTAATATTAGGAGGCAGAGAATTATATTAAGCTAGTACCAATGTGGCCAGGTCTACACGACGTGCGAAAATCGATTTTAGATACGCAGTTCAGCTACGAGAATAGCGTAGCTGAAATCGATTATGCTAAAATCGATTACTCACCCGTCTTCACCACGCGGGATCATGTGGCGGCTCGCCATGTCGATTCCGGAACTCCGTTGGTTTTGGTGGAGTTCCGGAATCGATGTAAGCCGCTCAGGATCGATGAGACGCGATATATCGATCCCCGAGCAATCGATTTGTAACGCGCCGTTATGGCACGTCGTATAGAGTGGCCGTAACACAAGAACAAATGGGTATAATCTGGACACAGGAAGTTTAGACTTGAAATTAGACTAAGTTTCTAACCATTAGAGGATGAAGTTCTGGACAGCCTTTCAAGGGAATAGTGGGGCAAAAGACAATCTGCTTTAAGACTAAGCTTGATAAGTTATTGAAGGGATGGTATGATGGGATAGCGTAATTTTGGCAATTGATCTTTGATTATCCAGACGTAAGTACGCCCAGTGATCTGTGATGGATGTTAGATAGGATGGGATCTGAGTTACTGCAGAGAATTCTTCCTGAGTGCTGGCTGGTGATCTTGCCAACATGCTCAGGTTTAGCTGATCGCCATATTTGGGTCAGGAAGGAATGTTCCTCCAGGCAGATTGGCAGAGGCCCTGGAGTTTTTCACCTTCCTCTGCAGCGTGGGCATGGGTCACTTGCTGGTGGATCCTTGCAGCTTGAGGTCTTCAAACCAAATTTGAAGACTTCAATAACTCAGACATAGGTAGGAGTTTGTTAGAGAAGTGGATGGGTAGGATTCTGTAGCCTGCTTTGTGCAGGAAGTCAGACTAGATGATCATATTGGTCCCTTCTGACCTTAAAGTCTATGAGTCTTTTCTCCAGCGTTCAGAACACTCTGGCGGATCAACTCAGCCAGATCCTCCTGTCTCATGAGTGGTCAATTCATCCGGACATTATTCATTCTGTTTTCTATAAGTTGGGCTTTCCCCGTATAGACCTCTTCGCTTCCCGCGAGAACAGGAAATGCCAGATGTTCTGCTCCTTCCAAGCCTCTCCCTGGGCTTGATCTCAGACAGACACTTCCTGATGCATGGACGAGCCAACTGCTTTACACCTTTCACCATTCCCACTGGTTCACAGGGTCCTGATAAAGCTTCACAGGGACAGAGCTCACTTGATCATGATCGCTCCAGCGTGGCCCAGGCAGCACTCGTACACCATGCTGCTCGATCTGTCAATAGCCAACCCAATTACCCTGCCTCTTCGCCCAGACCTCATAACTCAGGACCACGGCAGACTTCGCCACCCAGACCTGTAGTCCCTTCACCTCACAGCATGGCTGCTGCATGGTTAAACCAGTCCAAGTTATGTTGCTTTGCCTCAGTACAACAAGTACTCCTGGGTAGCAGGAAACCTTCCACTCGGTCAACGTATCTGGCCAAGTGGAAGTGTTTCTCCTGCTGGTGCAAAACGCAGAATGTCACTCCCACCGAGGCTTCGATCCCCACCATCTTGGACTACCTCTGGTATCTCAAACAGCAGGTCCTAGTGATATCATCATTGAGGCCATCTCTACCTTCCACCCAGGGGAGAGTGGCTGCTCCGTGTTCTTGCATCCTATGGTTTCTAGGTTCCTCAAGGGCTTGGAGTGCCTACACCCCCAAGTACAATGCCCCACTCCAACCTGGGACCTCAACCTGGTTCTAACCAGACTCATGTCTGGTTAGCAACCTGCTCGCTACTATACCTGTCCTGGAAGACAGCTTTCCTCATAGCCATTACATTGGCCAGACGAGTCTCTGAGCTTTGGGCTCTCACAGTGGACCCATTGTATACAGTGTTTCACAAGGACAAGGTGCAGTTGCGACCACACTCGGCATTCCTTCCTAAAGTGGTTTCGGCCTTTCATGTAAACCAGGACATCTTCCTTCCGGTCTTCTTCCCGAAGCCACATTCATCACGACGGGAGCAACAGTTGCACTCCCTAGACGTCCGTAGAGCGCTCGTATTTTATATCAAGCGCACAAAACCCTTTCATAAAACGCCCCAACTCTTCATCTCAGTGGCAGAGCAAATGAAGGGCCTACCTGTGTCCTCCCAAAGGATCTCATCTTGGGTGACGGCGTGCATCCGTACTTGTTATGACTTGGCTCATGTTCCCTCGAGCCACCTCACCACTCACTCTACCAGAGCTCAGGCTTCATCTGCTGCTTCCCTGGCTCATGTACCCATCCACGAGATATGTCACACAGCTACCTGGTCCTCGGTCCACACCTTTGCCTCTCATTACGCTCTGGTTCAACAGTCCAGAGATGATGCAGCCTTTGTCTCAGCAGTTTTACATTCTGCAACATTTCACTCCAACCCCATCACCTAGGTAAGGCTTGGGAATCACCTAACTGGAATTGATATGAGCAAGCACTCGAAGAAGAAAAGACGGTTACTCACCTTTGTAACTGTTTTTCGAGATGTGTTGCTCATATCCATTCCAAACCCGCCCTCCTTCCCCACTGTCAGAGTAGCCGGAAAGAAGGAACTGAGGGGCGGTTGGGTCGGCAGGGGTATACATCCAGCGCCATAGCAGCGCCACTCCAGGGGGTGCCCAGCCGAACCACCAAGTGTTGCTAGGGTAAAAATCTTCCGACGAACATGCACGTGGCGCGAGCACACCTAACTGGAATGGATATGAGCAACACATCTCGAAGAACAACAGTTACAAAGGTGAGTAACCGTCTTTTCTCTCACTCATTGCACAGAGGGACTGCAGAACTCTGTGGCACAGAACGACAGGCAGGGCAATCCTGTCTCCTCAGCGTGTACATTGATTTTGTTAATAAGAATGTAAAGAGATAATCCCTGCTTATCACATACTGTCTAGGGCACCTCATCTCCCAAAGGGTGGCATAGCCCTTAATTCCTTCAGCCTCGGGGGCTTGGTGACGCACATTTGGGCCAGAAGACTCTTCTTTGTGCTGAGTTCCTCCAGCTAATGGCCGGGTGTGTGAGCTAGCAGTCCCTATGGCCTCAAGGACATTGCAATTTATAAATACGGGAAGGCAAGGGTCTGCAGACAAAGAGGGGTAAATAGAGGGGAAGGGCAGGAAGCAGGGACCAGAGAAAAAAGCTGGGGAGTAAGGGTAACATGTAAATGAGTGGCTAACCAACTGCACGGCAACAATTAAACACAACTACCATCAAAGGCCCTACAAGTAAAAGGAATGGGAATGCCCGATCGCCCGAGGGTGCCCACAGGTGTAGCTGGCTGGTGGAGGTGGAGCTCAATGAGAAGGGCTGAGTCCCTTGCTGGGAAGCCCACACTTCTCCCTTTGCGAGGGAATGGGTCCATGGACTCCACAAGTCCTGGCCGGACCCTGGCTTTCAGTGCAGGGGGTCCTACTGGGCCCAGCAGGCCGTCAGTCCTCACAGGTGCAGTGGAGCCCTTGGGCTCAGGCTCTTTGTTGTGGAGCTGGGAGTGCCGGGTCAGTCTGAAAGAGACAAAATGGCACCTCCTCATCTGCTGCAGGGACCATCTCCAGGGCTGCCTCCCCTCCGGCTGCTGGAACCCAGAGCCCTGGTGCCGGCTTTCTCCACAAGCACAGCCAGACTCAGCACGAATCCTGGGAAGGTCCCAACCAGATGTAGACTATGCAGCCCTTGCAGTGGGTCACCCAGGCATGTCAATCAGGTTCTGGCCCGGTAACGCCTCCTCCCAAACCGGGTGTCTGAGGTGGGTGGCCCCCACCATATGCAGGCAGTTTCTGGGACCTGCAGTGGGTGACCTGCTTGTCAGTCAGACGCCTGGTCTGGTCTCCACAGGCAGCCGCCATTTCATTCCAGTGTCTAATTGTGTGCTGCTCTTGGGGGAGCTGCTTCTCTCACGCCCCCAGACTGGGGAGAGATCACTGGTTCAGATAAGGGAGAATGACGTAGTTGTCATTTCAATGGAAGTCACTCTTCCTGGTCAAACAGCCTGTGTGTATAAGGTTTGACAGAAGGGTCTACTTATATTTGCCTTTCAGAGCACAATGCTTTTGATGGAAGGTCACAAAGAAGGTGATCTCATGTACTAGGAACATTGCTTCATTAACAATGAGCCAGGCTTACATGCTAGCTGGCTGGCTCACTTTATCTTGTTGCTGAACATGTAGTTCTGTTCCAAGTAGTAACATTGTGTTTTCACGTCTGAATAGCTCTGCAGTAACGTAGACAAGTGGAGAATAAATAGGAAAGAATGGGCATGCACAGCAACAGGGCTGTGTTCTGTGCACCAGGAAAGTTCTGCATTGCTGCTGAGGTTTTTCAGCTCCAGCAGAAGAGTAGAGCAGATGGAAGGAAAGGACCCAAAATCTAGAGGGCTCAGGGAATGCAGAGAGCATGAGAGACCTGGATGTGGTCTATTGGAACTTGTGTCTGATGAAGTGGGCTGGACAGGGAGACAATCCACCACCATGAAGATTAAGAGCAAGGCCTGTACAGAAGCATTCGCTTTACATACACAGTATGTCAAGGGATAGGGTGGGTGCTCATGGTGGCTTCTCCACCACTGACCATTTTCAAACCAGGATTGAATGTGTTTCAATGTGTTTCTGAAAGATCTGCTCTAGGAATTATTTGGGGGGAAGCTCTATACGATAGTCCCTTCCTGCTGGAATCTATGACTCTATAGGGCCACCATGCCTAGAATATTGTGCTCCTTTCTGGGCAACTTTGTACCAGAAAGATCCTGACAAACAGAGATTTAAAAAAAAAAAAAAAGGAGCACATAAATGGCTGGAAGGGCTTGACCTACAAAACATGTGTCTAGCTTGGCCAAATGACTGTCTAAGTGCTGGAGGAAAGATGACCACCACCTCTGAATATTGAAAGGTTGCAAACCCCAAGAGGGATTGTTATTTGGCATGATAATAGGAAGCATAGGATGTAATTATGAAAGGTGAGATTTAGGTTGAATATCAGGAAGAGATTCCTGACAGTGCAAAGTGTTTGGCTGTAGAACAATGGAAGGATGGAAACTACATTGCCTAGACATCTAATACTAGCCTGGCTGGTTCTGTACAATGTGCAGGAGCCAAGACTCCACAATACGATGGAACTCAGTTCTGTAGGGAAACCCTCAAGCTTTGTGATAGGCTGGAAATTCTGCAACAGTTTGATTATCATTACCAATGGGAGGTGACAGGTCTTCGGGATCTGAACCAAACATGAAAATGAAAACTAAAGTCGGCCAGCACCACCTTGTGTTATTTTTTGTGTTCAATTCAGTTTCACACTATCTCACATTTCCAATTTTGAACGTGCTGTAGATTTTTGCACTGATAGGGCAGAACTGCCTGGTAGAATTTGTCAAAGGAGAGAAGCTGTAGGGTTTGGAAGTTTGGGATTGTGGGATAAACACCTTAGCTGGATGTGTCTACTAGAAAGATCAGCAGTGAAATAGTAAAACAGTCACACTGAGAGAACTCTTCTTTCAGGCTGCCTGCAGACTCAGGCCTGCCAGCATCAGTTACGCTCATGTCTTGTTTCTGAAGTTTTCTTAGTAGCCAAAAAGGATGGAAACATTTTTTAAAGCAATAACACTTGGATTTTGAAACACAATCCTGTGGCAAGGAGTGGATTGCCTGGCCAGTGCTGCAGTCATAGAATCCCAGAATATATTGGCCCTTGACAAGATGGAGCAATCCTGCACTGGCAGAGGAACCATCCAGAGTCCTGGGAGATGGGGAGGAACTGGGAACTACTAAAGACTTCAAAAGGGAAAGAAAGGTTGGCTGCCATCATGCCTACCAGAGATATCTAAATATTAAGTGGGGGGATGGTAGAAGAAAATGGAGGATTCAGAAGCGTGAAATGCCTGGAAGCTGCAAAAACTATTTTAAAACACCATACTAGAGGCACGAAGTAAATGTGTACCTCAAATAAAAAAAATACACTAAGAGGACCAAAAAATGTCATGGCTAAACAGCAGAGGGAAAAGAGCAGTTGGGGCAAAAAGGCATCCTTTAAAAACTGGAAGTCAAATCGTATTGAGGAAAATAGAAAGGAGCATAAACTCTGGTAAGTCAAGTGTAAGAGTATAATTAGGCAGGCCAAAAAAATTTGAAAAGCAACTAGCAAAAGTCACAACAACTAACAGCAAAAAAATATATATATATATATAAAGTACGTCAGAAGCCGGAAGCCTGACAAACACTCAGTGGGGCCCCTGGACAATCCAGGTACTACAGGAGCACTCAAGGAAGACAAGGCCATTGTGGAGAAGATAAATGAGTTATTTGCATTGGTCTTCGCAGCAGAGGATGTGAGGGAGATTCCCACACCTGAGCCATTCTTTTTAGGTGACAGATCTGAGGAACTGTCCCAGATTGAGATGTCATTAGAAGAGATTTAGAACAAATTGATAAACTAAACAGTAATAAGTCACCAGGCCCAGACGGTATTCACCCAAGAGTTCTGAAGGAATTCAAAATGTGAAATTGCAGAACTGTGATATGCAACTTATCACTTAAATCACCATCTGCACCAGATGACCGGAGAATAGCTGTGTAACACTGATTTTTTTAAAAAGGCTCCAGTAGCGATCCTGGCAATTACAGGCCAGTAAGCCTAACTTCAGTACAAGGCAATTTGGTTTAAACTGTTGTAAAGAACAGACTTATCAGACACACAGGTGAACACGATATGTTGGGGAAGAGTCAAGATGGTTTTTGTGAAGGGAAATCATGCCTCGCCAAGTCTATGAGAATTCTCTGAGCGTGTCAAACCGTGGACAAGGGTGATACAGTTGATATAGTGTACTTGCCTTTGATAAGTTCCCACACCAAAGGCTCTCAAACAAAGAAAGCCATCATGGGATCAGAGGGAAGTTCCTCTCATGGATCAGTAACTGGTTAAAAGGAGTAGGAATAAATTATCAGTTTTCACAATGGCAAAAGGTAAATTGTGAGGTCCCACAGGGATCTCTACTTGGACCTGCGCTGTTCAATATATTCATAATTCCCTGAACCAGGGAATAAAGAGTGAAGTGACAAAGTTTGCAGATGATTCTAAATGACTCAAGATAATTAAGTTCAAAGCTGATAGTGGAAAAGTTAAAGGGATCTTGCTAAACTAGGTGACAAAATTGTAGATGAAATTTAATGCTGATAAATGCAAAGTAATGCACATTGGAAAACATAATCCCAATTATATGTAACCCTTCCGAAAGGTGGAGTTGGCAGCAACAAGGTGTGGGTGCAATATCATGAGGTTCCTTTATAACTTAACATAGAACTGTCTTGATCCCTGCCCAGTAACCCCTGGGTACGTCTAATAATACTTCCCCTCTTGCAAGCACTGGTCTGTGTGTAGACCAGAAACTTTTAATAAAAAGAGGAAAGGAGCCCAGAATTAACTTGTGAAACCAAAGCAAAATTCATAAGCACAAGACCACGAGCAAGACACTCACCCCAGAGTAGGTTGGGCAGTGTCCTTCTGCCTCAGGTTCTCACTTTGCAGTGAGAAAGTCCAACAAATAAATGTTCCTTTAACATGCCCCTCTGCCTCCACCATACCCCACTCACAGCAGTTGTCCTTGGCAGCAAAGATGCAGAGTTCAGAGATGCATTCTCATGAGTTCATCTCCCACTCATGGGGGGAAGGCACCTTGCTCACTCCACCAGCTAGTCACTAGCACCATGAGCTGCTCACTCCACTACAATATCTGGGATATCTTGAAGTCCCACCACTTAACACAGCTCTCTGTGATTTCAGCTGTTAGCAGAGGATCCTCACTGCTAGTGCAGACTAGGCAGTCTCTTGCATCAGAGACAGTGCCCCAAAGCAGATTTAATGCTTAGACCTGGTTATCAGTGACTTCAGCTCTATTGATCTGCAACAAGACTTTCAGTTTAGTCTTAATCAGCTCTATCACTAGAGAGTGGAAAAGATCTAGAAACCTTAGGTGTAGCCCACACCACTAGATACACACACATCTACCCCAACCCTCTCTCATCTTCTCTGGGCTTTGGCACCCCTGCCCTCTTCCTAGCAAGTGCAGTTAAGTTGAGGGTGAGTCCCTCAACAAGGTATGCCAAGAACAATTCTGCCCTTTATTCACACAACAAGGATAACACTTTATTACCCCTGCCTCCCAATAACAAAGTGACTTGTGATCCAGCACCAGCCAAAAGTGATCAATTGGGCAAAGCAGCTCCATCATGCTGCGCACCTAGGCAGAATGGGCATGACTTCAGGAACTGAACTTGTTTGCATAGACTTCTCCCCCAACGCATCACTAGATGTCAGGGGAGAGCTCATTCAGACTCTACTTACATAGACATACAAAATGATGGGGTCTAAATTAGCTGTTACCACTCAAGAAAAAGATCTTGGAGTCATTGTGGATAGTTCTTTGAAAACATCCACTCATTGTTCAGCAGCAGTCAAAAAACTGAACTGAATGTTAGGAACCATTAGGAAAGTGATAGATAATAAAACAGAAAATGTCATATGATGTTAATCCATGGTACACCCACACACTGAATTCTGCATGCAGTTCTGGTCGCCCCATCTCAAAAAAGAGATATATTTGAAGTGGGAAAGGTACAGAGAAGGGCAACAAAAATGATGAGGGGGACACTCAAAAATTGCCCTGTTCTGTTCATTCCCTTTGAAGCATCTGTCATTGACTGCTTTCAGAAGACAAGATACTGGGCTAGATGGACCTTTGGGCTGACCCAGTATGGCCGTTCTTATGTTCTTATAAGCTTTTGGGAAGGAAGGAAGTTATACTGGGTAGAGGGGAGATCCAAAGACATATTTGTGAAAGAGACTGTAGGACAGAGGAGGAGGATCCCTGCCCAGGTCCTCTCCAAGGTTCACTTGAATTTGGATCAGATTGCACAATTCACCGTGTCTTGAATTCTGCTGCACTTGGCTGCAATGGGCCAGAGTGATCCTATTGGCAACCAGGAAGTGGGCGGGCAGAGCCCAGGATAATGGAAGGTAGAAATATGTTGTACTTGGGCTTGTGACAGCTTTTGCAATGTCTAGAGGGCATCTGCTAAGATAGTTTTACAGGGCTTTATTACAGGAGGATTGGTGAGGAAGTCAGGAGTCTCACCTATTGTGAGAATTAGTCCCAATTTCAGTAATCAGTGGCCATTAAGCTTCCAAGCATGGGGGAGTTTCACCACTGCAAAGTAAGGCTGTCCTTGTCTGCATTAGGGGTTAGCACCAGGACAGCTACTCCAGCTGCTTGTTGCCAGTGGCTGAAATCAAGGCAAAGCCCACAGACAGACAAAGGAAGACCCCAAGAGAATGAAGTGCTAGTGTTCTCTAACCCTGTAATGTGATTCTGAACTAGAGTAGCAAGAACTACGGGCCAGAAAGCAGATGAATCTTGGTTCATAACAGATAGCTCATAAAGAGAGTGAGAATATTAAAGGAACTGGCACATGAAATTGCAAGCCCATTAGCAAGAATTTTTAATGAATCAGTAAACTCAGGGGTTGTACCGTACGACTGGAGAATTGCTAACATAGTTCCTATTTTTAAAGAAAAGAGGAAAAAAGTGATCCGAAGTAACTATAGGCCGTAAGTTTACATCTGTTAGTATGTAGGTCTTGGAAAAACATTTTGAAGGAGAAAGTAGTTAACGACATTGAGGTCCAGTGGTATTTGGCGACAAAATACAACAATGGTTTTAATCAAAAGGTAGATATGGCCAAACCACCATGATTTCTTCGTTTGAGACGGTAATGGGATTTTTGTAAACAAAGGAAAATGCAGTAGATCTAATTTAACCTCAATTTCAGTAAGGCATTTGAACACGGTTCCACATGAGGAATTATAGTTTAAATATGGAAAGTGGGGATCAAAATGAAGAACTGAAAGGTGGATAAGGAATCTGGTTAAAGGGAGACTACAACGGGTCCTACTGAAAGGTTCATCTGTTGTCAGCGGAAGGGAGGTTACTAGTGGAGTTCCTCAGGGATCAGTTTTGGGGCCAATCTTATAAAACCTTTATTACTGACCTTAGGCACAAAAAGCCAGGAATGTGCTAATAAAGTTGCAAGATTGACAACGAAGCTGGGGGTATTGCAACAAGAGAAGGACTCGGGATAAACTATACAAGGAAGATCTGGACCACCTTGTAAATGGAGTAATAGTTATAGGATGAAAATTTAATAGTGAAAAGTGCAAGGTTATGCATTTAGGGATTAATTAATTAAGAATTTAAGTATGTAAACTAGGGACACATCAGTTGGAAGTAACAGAGGAGGAGAAGGAACTCAGAGTATTGGTTTGTCACAGATGAACTATGGAGCCGCCAATGTGATATGCGTTAAAAAACTAATGCAGTTCCGGGATGCATCAGACGAGTATTTCTAGCAAAAGATAAGGAGGCGTGTTAGTACCCGTTATATGAGGCATGGTACCCTCCATCTGGAATAAATGTGTGGCAGTTTTTGGTCTCCCATGTTTAAGAAAGGACGAATCAAACTGGAAACATTACAGAGAAGGGCTACTAGGATGATCCGAGAATGGGGAAAAAACATATTGCCTATTGAAAGGGAGACTCAAAGAGCTTGGCTTGTTTTAGCTTAACCAAAAGATAGGTGATGGGGGGGTACAATTGCTCTTTATAAATATATCAGAGGAATAAATATAAGGAGAGAGAGGAATTATTAAGTTCAGTACCAAATGTACCAAGAATTAAATGGAATTATAAACTGACACTAGGATGTTTAGACCTGAAATTAGATGAAGGTTTCTAACCATTAGAGGGTGAAGTTCTGGAACAGCCTTCCGAAGGAGTTTTATATGGGGGACAAAACATATTGGCTAAGACTAAGCTTGATAAGTATGGAAGGATGGTATGATGGGTATAGCGTAATTTTGGCAATAATCTGTGCATTAGTCTATATTCAGCACGTAAGTTGGCCCAGTGGTCTGTGATTAGATTTTGTATAGATGGAGGGATCTGGTATACTGCAGGAATTTTCCTGGAGTGCTGGCTGGGACAGTTCTTTGCCACAAATGTCACAGGTTTAACTGATCGAATATGGTGGATAATGGAATTTTCCCCAGACAGATTGGCAGAGGCCCTGGAGATTTTTCGCCTTCTCTTTTGCAGCATGGGGCAGGGGTCACTTGCTGCAGATTCTCTGCGAGCTTGAGGTCTTCAAAACCACAAGTTGAGACTTCAAAACTTCAGGACATAGGTGGAGTTTGTATAAAGTGGATGATAGGATTCTGTGGCCTGCTTTGTGCAGGAGGTCAGACTAGATGATCATATTGGTCCCTTCTGACCTTAAAGTCTATGAGTCTAAGAGAGTGAGGACAGTAGGCTTGAGTGCAATGTCTGCCAGCTCTATAAAAATTGTCTTGCATGGACCACAGACTGCGCTTTGCCTTTAGAGCCAACCAGTTTATGTCTGGGGTGCCTGTGAAGCTGTTTTGCAGGGGCTCAAGAGGGTGAGTAGCAATCTCAGGGTAGATGGTTAAGAAGCAGGGCACACAACCCAAATTGGTGGCGAGTTCTATACTTAGATTTTACAGACCAAGTGTAAACGCCTCAGGCACAACAACCTAAACATGGAGTCACAGACAGTCCCCTTGGGTATTCAGATCTAGCTGGTCACCTAGGCAACCTTGCTGTTGTGAGAGATGGTTCCTAACACCAATAATCATGATGATATTAGGGTTACTCCCAGTCCCAAAGGATCTGTCACTTATCCCAAGTCAATTGAACCTTAGATCTCACACCAGAGACAATGCTTGTAGCCAATCCTATAATAAGCTAAAGATTTATTAACTAGGAAAAGAAAATAAGGAAGTTATTTACAAGGTTAAAGCAGGTAAACACACACACAGACACACAAGTTACAGTCTTAAGTTTCAAGAGATAATAGAAGCTTGTATAATAAGCAAGTGCTATATGTCCCTTAGGGCTAACCCAGGCTAAACAGCTAGGAATCCCCTGCTTAAGCCTAGAAATCTTGCCCTCAAGAATCTAAGCAGCCGACAGATACAGTTTCTCCTGTAAGGGATTTTTATTCCTGCTCCCTCTTCTCTGAGCCACCAGCTTACCTGATGGGAGGAATTCATTTGCACATCCCCTCTTCATGGTGTTGGGGTGGGTAGGAGAGATATCAACAAAATATTTTTGTCCTCTTTGAGTCCTCTCTTGTTCACTGTGGTTTGGAGTTCATAGATTCATCGATTCCAAGGCCAGACGGGAACACTGTGATCATGTAGTCTGAACTTCTATATAACAAAGTTATTGCTAGAGCAGATCTTTGAGATAAACATTCAATCTTGATTTAAGTATTGTCAGTGCTGGAGAATCTACCACAATCCTTGGTAAATTGTTCCAGTGGTTCATTACTCTCATGGTTAAAAATGTATGCCTTATTTCCAGTTTGAATTTGTCTAGCTTCAACTTCCAGCCATTGGATCATGTTATAGCTTTGTCGGCTAGACTGAAGAGCCCGTTCTGAAATTTGTTCCCTTTGTAGATACTTGTAGACTGTAATCAAGTCACCCCCATAACCTTCTCTTGGCTAAGTTAAATAGATGGAATTCTTTGAGTCTGTCACTGTCAGGCAGGTTTTCCAATCCTTTAATCATTCTCATGGCTCTTCTCTGAGCCCTCTCCAATTTATCAACATCCTTCTTGATTTGTGGCACAAGAACTGGACCCAGGATTCCAGCAGCGGTTGCACAAGTGACAAATCCAGAGGTAAAATAACCTCCCTGCTCCTACTGGAGATTCACATTCACACATTCCAGGATCTCATCAGCGCTTTGGCCACAGCACCTTTGGGAGCTCACATTCAACTGATTGCCCACCACAACCCCCAAGTCTTTTTCAGAGTCACTGGCTCCCAGAGTTCCCCATCCTGTGAGTCTGACCTAGCTGTAGATATTTACATTTAGCTGTAGTAAAATGAATATTGTTTGCTTGCACCCAATTTACCAAGCGATCTGGATGGCTCTGAATCAGTGACCTGTCCTTTTCATTATTTACCACTCCCCTGGTTACTGTATCATCTGCAAACTTTATCAGCAATGATTTTATGTTCTCTTCCAGGATACTGATTAAAATGTTAAATAGGGCAGGGCCAAGAACCGATCCCTGAGGGACCCCACTGGAAACACTCACTCAACAACGATTCCCCATTTATAATTACATCTGTTAGCCAGTAGTTAATGAGGGCCATGTTAATTTTGTATCATTCTAGTTTTTTAATCAAAATGTTATGCAGTACCAAGTCAAATGCCTTGCAGAAGTCTAAGTCAACACTATTACCTTTATCAGTCAAACTTGTAATCTTTTTTTGATGAGATTACAAGTTAATTTCATAGGATCTATTTTCCATAGACTCATGTTGATTTGCATTAGTTACATCACCCTTCTTTAATTCTTAATCAATCAAGTCCCATGTCAGCTGATCCATTATCTTGCCTGGGATTGATGTCAGACTGACAGGCCTATAATTACCTGGGTCATCCTGTTTACCCTTTTTAAAAAATTGGCCCAACATTAGCTTTCTTCCAGCCTCAGGAACTTCCCCAGGGTGCCAAGACTTATCGAAAAATCAACATTAACACGCCAGCAAGCTCTTCAGTCAGCAATTTTAAAACTCTTGGATGCAAGTTATCTGGACCTGCCAATTTTAAAATGTTTAACTTCACTAGCTTCTGTTTAACATCCTCCAGAGCTATTAGCGGAATGGAAAGAGTATCATCACCACCACCATGTGATGGGACTATACCTGTTTTTTCCTCAGCTACAGAACAAATATTTATTGAACACTTCTCCCTTGTCTGTATTATTGATAATTCTACCATTTCCATCTAGTAATGGACTAATATCATTGTCAGAATTCTTTTGTTCCTATTATCCTTATAAAACTCCTTATTGTCCTTAACTCTTCTGGCCATAGATTTCTCCTTGTGTCTCTTTGCTTCCCTTATCAATTTTCTACAATTCCTAACTTCTGGTTTATATTCATTACTGTCAACTTCCCCTTTTCCATTTGTTTTATATATAACATTATTTTTTACAGCTGCCTTCACTTCCTTTCTAAACCAGGTCAGTTTTTTAACCAACATACCCTTCCTCCTTGATTGTGGGATTGTGACTTTTGGGGCATCTAGTAAGCTGTTCTTAAATATAAATGATAATTGTGAATCATTTTTCTGATTAAGTTCTTCCTCTCAGTTGATTTGGCTTCTAGTTGTTTTCAGCTTTGTGGAATTGGCCCAAGCACCAAGTATGTATATTACTGGTATGGACTTTATTCTACTTGTATATTATAAATGTGATCAAGTCATGATCACTTGTAGCTAAGCTGCCATTAAATTTTAGTTCTGTGATCAGTTTCTTTTACCTGTTAGGACAAGGTCTAATAAAGAATTCCCCCATGTTGGCTGCAACAGTTTTTGAGTTAGGAAGTTGTCACCTATAATGGTTAGAGATTCCATGGATATTTGGGTACTTGCAGCAAGAGACCTTCAGCATACGTCACTCAGATTGAAGTCCCCTGTAATCATACAGCTCTTTTTCCTACATGTATAGATAGCAGCATAAGCAGCTGGTCATCCTGTTCCCTAGTGTGATTTGATGGTCCGTACCAGACACCAACTAATACCCCATATTCTGATTTATCTGTCAGGACATTGAGCCATAAGCATTCAACATCATTTGCTTCCAAGTTATTAGTGACTTGGAAACAGGTGTTGCCATTTTTGATGTGGAGTGCCCCTCCTCATCCCCTTTTGCCTGCTCAATCCTTCCTACATAGGTTATAACCAACCTGTGATTGAAACTTTCCAGTCATGTGAATTGTCCAACCAGGTTTCAGTAGGACCAACTAGACTGAATTTATGCTCATGAATGAGCAGTTCCAGTTCCGCTCATTTGTAGCCCAGGTTCCTAGCATCAGTGTGTTGGCAACTCAAGACTCTGCTCAGAGCTATCCCTACAATCCCACCTGCATGTTTGTCCACAGCATCAAGATAAGTCAAACTGAAAATAAAGAAAACTTCGCACAATAGGAAAAGAAGGTTCCTGCCTGTTATCTAAAGAGAAACCGCTTTGTCACTGTCAGAAAATTTAGCATAAATAGGAGCTGGAACCACTCTCTGAAGTCTAGAAGCCAAATTTTGCAAGGTGCTGAGCACCCTTGGCTCTCATTGAGCTAAAGGGTAGTCAAAGAAGCTCAGCACCTAGCAGGATCGGGCCCTGTTATATTTTATAGGCTGGCCAAGCACAAAGCCTGTTTCAGAGATATTATTAGAAGAGGCAACAATCTGTGCCAACATTTTTGCATCCAAATGTGGCTGAGGGATACAGGCCTGTACTGTATGCCTGACATGCCACGAGTTCTTGGGTCAGTTTAAAAAGTACAATAAAAAGCCCTCCCTTAAAGCAGTGGCAAAAATCCCCTTCATTGAACAAACTCAGTAAAGTTCCTAATTCCAACCATTTTTATGACACTCAGTAGGAAAGTCATCAAAACCTGGTGTCTTTCTGTCTTGCATCTAACCTTTCTTGCTTTCCAATATTACCTTCCAAATTCCATTTCTGATCCTTGAATAATTCTAACATATTGCATTGCTTTAGGATCTGTGTTATTTTATCCCTTTCACCTGCCCCTTTGCTTTTAGATAAACACTCATAACTCCCTTCATATCACTTTAACTCTTTGGTTGTCACTGGAAACTGAACCAGCTCAGAGTGGAAATTCTTTTCTTTTTCTCTTCTTTGTGGAAGAAGCAGACCAGCATCTTACCCACCTTATCAGTGTCTTCAGATCATTTTACTTGAGCTCTGCCTAATAATTTCTCCACCTCAGGGTATTATAACCCCCAGCTCAGACTGCTTACTGTGTACAGCTGGCTTAATCAGCAACTCCCTGACTACCACGCATTGTTTCCCTAATTCTACTATTTCCTGTTCCAACTATCCCCTCTTTAGATTATACTCTTGTTTCTTTAAGGCATTAAACCCCAAACTCTAGCCCTGTAGCTCCACTCTACACACCGGCACACTCTCTGAGTACAGAAGTAACATGAAAGAGGTTAGTTTAGGATAACGACTAACCTCCTCCTGCTCCTCCTCCTCTTCTCCCATCCCAGCACAACCAGTCCAGACAGCAACACTTGCCAGGAGGCAAAGAAACAAAGCTGCGGTGACTCACTAGGGTGCAGGCATCCATGTCACACCCTGCAGTACAGCGTCCTTGCCTCTTTCTCCTGAGAGCAGGGACGCCTCTCAGCCCTGTGCTCTCAGCCCTGTCTTCCCTCTCCACATGCCATGCTGGGACAGGAAGAGAAGACGGGAGGTCCTTAAAGAAAAGGAAAGAAGGGAAGAAACAAGAAGGCAAAAGAGAAGCATCTTTCTGGAGACTCTCCACAATGTGTGCGGGCTCCTAGAGCCCAAGGGGAGCATGTGTACAACCCAGATCCATTGCTCTCTCCATGCCCCTGGGTCTTTTCGGCTCAAGTACTGCTGCTGCTGCACTTCTTCTGAGCAGTATGCTGCCTCCCGCTTTATAGAGCCATCGATTTCAGGGCCAGAAGAAAGCCCTGTGATCCTCTAGTCTGCCCTCCTGTAAAGCACAGGCCAGAGACCTGCCCCAATGCAATTCCTAGCACAAAGTTTTTAAACAAACCTCCCAGCTTGATTTTAAAATTGTTCTGTGTGGCCTTCCTCCACCACTGCAGCACACACAGGAGACAGCTCTCCTGCCCTCCCTCCTTAGCCCTAAATGTAAGTGCAAATCCCAGGATCCTTCCCTCACCAGCCAGTTTGTAATATTCACCCCAAGATTCCCCCAAATCACAACTGTAACATGTAAGACTCACTGCTGCAGTGCCTCCCACTGGTCATCTCAGGAATTAGCTCATCCAGCCTCCAGAGCACCCCCTGCAGGCCAGTGTCCCACTGCTGCTGGGCCCCCACATTCCTCCTTGGACTCCAGTGCCCCATTATCCAGGGTGCTACCCCAGCAGTAACCCCTCACTCTCAAGGTCCCCTCCCTGGGGAACCCCCATCCCTTATCCCCACCTCAGTCATAGGCTATTGCCAGTCACCAACTAGCCCCCGCTCCCTGGGGCAGACTGCAGTGTCAGCCACTCATCACAGGCTAGGGGGGGTTGGACCTGCTGCCTCTGCCTCCCCGTGGGCTGCTCCCTGTGACCCCTGTACCCAGTTGGCCTTCCAGTAGGCCATAGCCTGGGGGGTTTCCAGGCCAGAGCTCCCCAGCTCCTCTAGCCTTCCTCCAGCCCTGCTGCACCTTAGCTACCCAGGTACACTCCCCAGCAGCCAGGCCCTTCTCCTCTAAAGGCAGAGGGAGAGTGTCTCTGCTCCTGGCTTCCCTGGCTTTTATAGAGCCAGCTGTGACCTGATTGGGGTATAGTCCCAGCTGTAGCTGCCTTCCCCAATCAGCCCACCCTATCTCCTGCCACAGCCCTCTCCCAGGGCTGTTTTAAGCCCTGTAGGGCAGGAGCAGGGTGACCACCCTGCTACAACAATATTCACTTAAAAATCGTGAGATTTCTAAATAATAAGAAGTGCCTTCTGGTTTCTGAGCCATTAGTGTTACAGTTGGGCCACATTTGCAGGCTTTGCTCTGCAACCACAAGGACTGGAAACTTACGTTTATTTAATTTTTTAAAATGAGAGCTGAGATTCTTGTATCATCACTTGCTTATGGGAACTGGAGCAATAAGGGAAACACTAAATATCTTGAGACTTGCAAGAAACAGTCCTAGAGTCTATGAATCTATAAAATCATGAGAGTTGACAACACTGACTCCATTCCTCCAGCAGGGCATTCCATTCTGCCAGGGCCTCTCCCTGCCTCCAGCAGAGGGCGCTCTGGAGCGCTCCCCGCCCCTTCTGTCCTGCGGTGCTTTGGCGCCTTTTCCAGCACAGCTCCAGGGCTGGCCCACAACATTTTGTCACCAAATGACGCCCCCATGCCCCCTTGCTTGGGCTGAAACTTTGAAAGGTCTCAATTCTGCCTTCTTCCTATTCTAATCCTCTCATGGCACTGCTCTGCTACCTACCCCAGTAAAGGAGAACTAACAACTTAAAATGTCTTGTTCGAAAATTTTAAGTAACTTTCAGATGCATGAACAGTAAATGTAACACTTCTTGTCTGCATAGTAACACTAGCATTTTTATCTGTTTGAATAATTAAAGTAGTGCTTTCTAGGTTGCAAAGATTTGAACTGCTTCCTGCTGAAGGTCCACAGTGTGGGCCAGCTTGTGATCTAGTGAGAAGGTTGCAAGGCCAACCAGCCTCTCTTGCATCACTGTGGAGCATAGATGTGTTTTTATTAACTTCAGCTTGGAGATGCAGTGTTCACCACCGGCAATGGTTACAGGAAGTGTTAGTTAGAAGTATGTGTAGAGCAACAAAAGCATTTGGAAAGAGGATGATCATTTTATTTGTGCACATAAATTCCAAAGCAACTGTTGGAGTTGAGGGCTAACTCAGTGGTTTGCGCATTGACCTGCTAAACCTAGGGTTACAAGTTCAGTCCTTGAGGGGGCCATTTAGGGATCTGAGGTAAAAACAGTATATGGTCATATTAGTGAAGGCAGGGGCTGGATTTGATGACCTTTTGGGGTCCCTTCCAGCTCGATGACAATAGGTATATATCTTGCTGAAATGTATCTTGAAAGGGCTTTCAGTTCATCACCTAAATCACTTGCCTCAATATTGCACCTGTCAACACTGTCTCTAGTGCTCGCATTGCTGGTGTGGGTCTTCTTCAGGTATAGTGAGAAGTTTTGGAATATCATACAACATCCCAAATATGCTGCTGTGTTCCTTGAGCTGCATGAAATGTTCTTCAACTGACTGTATTGCACAATCTAGCACCTGGTTAAAGAATTCAACTTTGAATTGTTGTTTGGGGTCTCGCATGGGATTATCCCGTGCCCCCTATCAAAATGTCGTCTTCTTCAGTGACTCTTGTATTCTTGAATGGGTGGGAAAATAGCTTCAGTGCTGAAGTTCTCTCCAATTTCTTGTGCACTCTTCAGAACTTTTGAAATCTCTCATGACTGGTTAAGACCTTAGGGTATGACTTTGGGCTTTGTTCAGTTGTTCATTGCTCCAGATATGTCAAGGTCAACACCTTGGAGTCTCTTTACAACATTTATTCAAAACAGTATGTCATGCCACACATAAGCCACACAAGAAATTTGAAGTAGTTAATGTTTCTGTAAGCACAAAATCTGTGGCACCTTATAGATAACAGACATATGTATGTTCATGGTGATTCCATTTTCCCCTCTGCCACAAACAGTTCTGTTCATGGCATTATCCTCCCATAAAGGCACTATGCATTATTTATCTTCCCATTTGGTGTTTGATAGGGCTTATCACCTCACTCACTTTCCCTTCATGTTGGCACTCAGTGGTTTCAGAGTCCAGAAGAGGATGTTCTCCAGATGTTGCTTCAAAATTTGCATTGGATGAGTTGATGCAGAGAAAATACATAGATGGTTTTGAATTACATTTAAAAATTCAGCAGCCTCGCTGAAGCTGATGCGCATCACTGACACCAAGTTCAATAATGAGGAACTGCATGGACAAAAAGCTGAGGGTTTAACTCTGGATCATGTCTGTACACCTTTGTTCTTTCCTCTCATGTTGGCATCATTATTCGTAGCCCTGACCTTCGTGTCAGCTATCGCAATTCCCGTTCTTCAGCTTTTTAAGAGACATTTTGTTGATACCAGCTCCTGGAGTATCATCAATGTCATAAATTCTAGGAAAATGCTCTGACGTCACCATTGCAGGGCGTTTTCACTAGGTGCTGTTTGTGTTACAAAATGCACCATTAAAATTTTTCGTTGGCTGGGTCAGGTGTGGGTCCAGATAACAGAGTAGTATCTCACTGATCTGATCTCCACAAACTTCTGTTTTGACTTTTGTTGCCCAGTAACTGCATTGATCCATTGGAATGTTTTTTTCCAAGTAGTGAGTGTGTGTCCATTTTCTTGAGTGTGACTCAACTTCAGCCTCAGCTCCACACATTTAAGGACGTTCCATTGTTTAGCACATACAGTGTCTGAGTGGTCACACAGTGCTAGGTTTTGGGTTAGCAGGCTTCTCCACATGGCAATGCGCCTTTTCAACATTTTGCCAGTAAAGGACTCTGATGCAATCTTCTTGATGCTGATCATTATGGTGGCCTTTAATTCTTAATCTCATCTCAAGCTTCTTGTCCACTTGAAAGCTCTCTGGTGATTTGCTGCCCTTCTCATGGCATGCAATTCTGCCAGATTTTCCGTCTTTGTTCTGTAGAACCCAATGTGGTGTAACATAGACTGGATAAGTTTGCTAACAAAAAAGGTTATGCGCATTCTGGGTTTTGAGTCATAAGCTGGTGCATCTCCCCTTTGTTCACCCTTGGGGATTTTACACCAGTAATGTGTTGGATGGAAACTTCTATTTTTCAATTGTCGCTTTTGGGGAATGATGTTTTTCACTTGCTGTGGCCCATGCAGTACAAGGAATTCCCTCAGGCTACTGCTTCAAAGTGGGTCCACACGTCCTGGATCATCTCCAACTTAAGGAACTAACTCAGCAGCAGCTGTTTCTTGTGCCTCCACTACCTCACACTCTTCTCTGATCTCCACTTTTCTTCAGGAATGTGCATGGTTACATCCATTTGAGATGGAGATATGGATGTTGCAGTAGCTGCCAGGTCACCTACACTCTGACTAACTGGAAGATCAGGCATGTCCTCACCACTCACATCCTCACTGGGGCCAGAAGGCTCACCGTGAACATTTGAGTCTATGTATCTCAGGAGAGCTCCTTCCTGCTTAGATAGAAAAGCTTCCTTTGCTTTCTTTCTTTTTCTGAATGCTTCCCCAGACAGGCATTTTCTTCTTTCACTCATGACTGCTGTTTTTTGCCAGCTAGAGTGGCTCTCAACACTCAGTTGAAGGGGATAAATAAGCAGGCTGGTAGCAGGGCCTGAGGGAGGGAAGATATCAGCATCTTAAGGGCCTAGCTGACTCCTACTGCTTCAGCTGACTGCCTGTTCTCCTCAAGTGGGTTCAGGCAAGCAGCAGGAAACAGGAAGCTCCCTGAGAAGCTGCTGTGAATCAGTCCAGACTCCTGGGGTGCTCGAGAGGTACATAAGAGGTTCCTCCTCTTCTCTCTCCCTGCAGCTCCTGCTGCTTTCTGTTATTCCTCTCACCTTTTCTCCTGCCTGCCTGTTATGTCTCCTGTGCCCTCCTTCCTCCAGCACAGCACTCCACCATCTCTGTGCATCTCGAGCAGAGAGAATACATATGCACCAGCAGCAGACACAATTTTCTACACTCTAGGTCTTAGTGGGAGCCCCCCCCCAGGCTGGCACCTGAGGCGGCTGTCTCAGTTCATCTCATGGTAAGGCTCTGTCTGGCTCAGAGCCCCTTTGGCTTTGCCAGTCTTCTCTGGGTCTTCGCTCCCTGTTTCTCTCCCTTCTCTCGGGTCTTGTGTACACACAAAAGCTGCACTGGTTTAACTAAAAATGGATTTCAGTTGGATTTAGTACACACTTTTTTGCCTAACTACTGAATTACACTCAATCAGCATAAACTGGTTATAAACGGAAGCATGTCCACACAGGGATTTGCACCAACTTTGCTAAACTGATGTAGACAATGATTTAATTCAACCAGTGCAAGTTCTGTGTGGAAATGAGGGCTGAGTTTTCCGGCATTGCCCTCTGCACAGGCAAGTACCTTCATGGCGCCTGAGCCTTACGTGCACTGATGGTGGCCTTCTTGCACCACCCAAAATCCCTACAACATGGCCCTATAATAGAGGGATTGGTCATAGGTTCCTGTGTCATCCTCATGCTGTCTCTGATCCAGTGGATTTTGCCAGGGTGCAGCCCAAATGCCTCCTGCATAGAAAAGTCTATGCGCTAGTCAGACAAAACCTCCCTGTTCATTCAGGCTGGGATGTTCGTAGGTCAGTGCTGAGCACATAGTCTGCTCGGTGCCTGGTTCATGAATGGGAAGGTCTGTGACAACCCGAGGAAGAAACTCTGGAGGTTAAACCAAAAATGAGGCTCTCTGGGAAAGGGGATCCGAAGAACTAGCAATTCCTATCACCCTCTACCCTCAGGAGCTGAAGGATGTTTCTTTCCCCAGGCTCCAAGGACTACTGGTGGGAATGCTGGAGACCTGAAGGCAGTTTCTTTGCTGTGGGAAACATGGATAAATCTTGTCTGGGTAAGAAAGGACTTTGAAAAACTCTACAGGATAAGAGTGAGGCCTTCTTAGAAAATTTTGAAAGGGTCTGCCTTGGGTACAGCATCTCTGAAGACCAGTACGTGATAGAACTGAGGCCACAGCTCAGTGGACCCTTAGCAGAGGTGGCGGCTGAAATGCCTAAGGAGAACATGAACGATTGTAAACTTTTTCAAACCAAGCCAGATACAGAAATGGGGAAACACCTGAACATGCCATGGCAGTTCAGAAACCAAAAAATGGAAACCAGATGTGGTTCATTTCCACCCCGACACCCCTACGCACATTGCAAAAAATTATGAACCTGGATATCGGACAAAGGTAACCATATGGGCATAGCTGCACTCCTGATACAAAGGAGCCGTTCTTAGAGGTGTTTACCTGAGAAATAGAGAGGTACACCAAGATGGGATAACCCAAAACGGTAATCGAGGCGGGGGAAGATTGAGCCAAATGGCTGGAAGTTGACAGAAAAAAAAAACACTGTCAAGGGAAACGAATACCCCAAGGGGCACACCACCAATAAACGGACAACCAAGGGCAGCCAAGACCCCACCTACCAGACCAAGGAAACCCCAGACTACTATATCACCTCACCCGTCTTCCAGTAACCCACCTCGACCCAGTGACCAGCTCAGCTTGCAAGATGCTTACGTGTAATGAACTGGGCATCAATAAAGCCAGCTGCCCAAAGAAACCCCAACCGAGTGCAATCATAACCACCATCACCAAAAGAGCCCCAGGCCCAGATGCCTCTCAAATACCCTTGGAGGAAGGAAGTTTGAGAGTGGGCGGAAGAGTGTATCTGCACATGGAGAGACACGGGGGCACAAGTGTCAGCTACCAACCAATCGCTTTCCGTAACCCCACAACCATCAACCCAAAGGCCCAGTGACAATTTACCCCTTCAGGTCCAAGCGTAGACTGCCTACAGCTAAAACTACCTGTCCCAGTACAAAGGCTGGTCAGGGAATGTGGCTTTTGCCAGTATAGACAAGATTCCATCCCCATGTTACGGGGGAAGAACTGGCCAATCAAGGAAGCGGGCCAAGCAGTGGGAATGGTTACAACGCAGCCAAGCCCAGGCAAGTTCCCAAGACCATCCCTGTTCCTGAGCAGTCCACAGGGACACGTCTGTGTTAGCAAGACCCAGACAGAGGTAGTGACCCGGAATCCCCTGCCCACGACAGAAACAGCCAAGTGCCTCAGTCCCAAGATCCGGAACTGGAAAACCCAGGGCGGGAAAGATCTGGGAGGAAGAAAGGAGGGGGAAGGGAAATGGTTTATTCCCCTTTGTTGTGAGACTCAAGGAATTTGGGTCTTGGGGTCCCCAGGGAAGGTTTTTGGGGGGACTGGAGTGCCCCAAAACACTATATATATTTTTGGATGGTGGCAGCTTGTCAAATCTAAGCTGGTAATTAAGCTTAGAGGAATTCATGCTAGTGCCTCATTTTTTGGACTCTAAGGTTCAGATTGGGGATAGAATACTATGACAGAGCCCGATAGCCCATGGCTCCTCTCCACCCATTCGTCGAACCCTAAAGGCTGAATGGGTGACAGCTCAGAGAGCTGAAGCTCTCTCTGAACTGCTAACACAAACGCAAGAATTGGTTGGGGAGAAGGGCTGGAAGAAACAAAGTGCTTTCACAGAGCAGACCCAGAGCCCCATGTCCATGTCCTGTTTGCTTACAGAGATTAAAGACCTTTCAAACAAACTCAACTCCAGGCAAACAAAGTGAGTTGAGTGTGTCAGATGCAAAAAGCAGTAAGGGAAGGTGTGGCTCATCTGCTTGCTCTGCAGATTTAGGAGACAGCCCTGTGACTGGTGTGTTAGATTCTCCTGCACAATTTTTGCAGGGTAGATTGCTTGGAACGAGATTACTATGTGCTGAAACCACACACGAACCCTAGAAATGCACAAACGAGGCTGAGATTATTACAAAGGCATTAGGCTTAAACTGCTGAAAAGTTGTCAGCTTCGAACATGTGACCCTGTGCTTTAAGCAGATCCCTGCTACTGTCACCTGGGGATAGCTAGAACTCGGTACATTCCTAGCCCAGAAGGGTATGCTAAGATGAACTCAGGCACAAGCCATCACTAATACAAAACTTCAGAGAGGGGAAGGTAGCAGGCTTGGAGGACACGTAGAGCATTGCAAAGCCTAATATACAGCGTGGAGAGCAATGACAGACATGGAAAGTGTCCCTGAGCCCATCACAAGGCTTTGGGTCCATCTTCCAGGCTGGATTTACAGGACTTGGTTATGTTACAGTAAGAGCAGCGGTGAAGACAAGATCTCAACATGGTTAAGTGCTAGTGGCTTCTAACCCTGGACCAGCAAGGGCACTAGACCTAGACAAATTAGAGGACTGGGCCAAAAAAATCTGATGAGGTTCAACAAGGACAAGTGCAGAGTCCTGCACTTAGGACGGAAGAATCCCATGCACTGCTACAGGCTGGGGACCGACTGGCCAGGCAGCAGTTCTGCAGAGAAGGACCTACGGGTTACAGTGGACGAGAAGCTGCATAGAGCCAACAGTGTGCCCTTGTTGACAAGAAGGCTAGCGGCATTTTGGGCTGTATAAGTAGGGGCATTGCCAGCAGATCGAGGGACGGGATCATTCCCCTCTAGTCAACATTGGTGAGCAGGGCTGCCCAGAGGATTCAGGGGGCCTGGGGCAAAGCAATTTCAGGGGCCTCTTTCATAAAAAAAAAGTTGCAATACTATAGAATACTATATTATCATGGGGGCCTGGGGTAAATTGCCACAATTGCCCCCCTCTCTGGGCGGCCCTGTTGGTGAGGTCTCATCTGGAGTACTGTGTCCAGTTTTGGGCCCCGCACTACAAGAAGGATGTGGAAAAATTGGATGATCCAGCGGAGGGAACAAAATCATTAGGGGGCTGGAGCACATCGACTTAATGAGCAGAAGGCTGAGGGAAACTGGATTGTTTAGTCTGCAAAGAGAAGAATGAGGGGGGTTTTGCATAAAGCTGCTTTCAACTACCCTGAAAGGCGGATTCTCAAAGAGGATGGATCTACGACGTTCTCAGCTGTAGCAGATGACAGAACAAGGAGTTGGCCTCAATATCGCAATGAGGGAGTTTAGTGGGATTAGGAAAAACTTTTTTCACTAGGAGGGTGGTGAAGCACTGGAATGGGTTCCCTAGGGAGGTGGTGGAATCTCCTTCCTTAGAGGTTTTTAAGGTCAGGCTTGACAAAGACCTGGCTGGGATGATTTAGTTGGGGATTGGTCCTGCTCTGAGCAGGAGGTTGGACTAGATGACCTCCTGAGGTCCCTTTCAACACTGATATTCTATGATTCTACTACCTTTAAACCAGGGAAGGATGTATTTATTTTAAGCCCAAAGAGTAAAGTCAGTAAGTTTGAGAGAAAGTTCTCTTCACACTGGCCTGGGAGTGAGGCCTCAGAGGTCAAAGAGCCACAGCTGGGCCATGGTAAGAACCTCCCAGGCAGCTGTGGGGAGCCACGGACCCTCCATCTGCACTGGGCAGGGAGACAGCATTCAGCATTCAGCGTTCAGAACTGTTTGACCACAAGATTGACGGCACAGGGAGAATACATAACAATGGATTATGTCCTTTCTGGAGGGATGCATCCAAAATGTAGTGATGAGAAACTGTACCTCAGCCACTAGACCCCTTAACTTGTGGCATCCCACAAGGATCAATTCTCTTTCTGGTCCAAATCAACATTTCCAAGCAGCCCCTAGGTGAACTGGTCAGGTGACATGGACCCAAGCACCAGCAATATGCAGATGGCATACAACTCTACCTAGTCTTCACCACATAAGACCACCCCACTACCACGCAGATGATCTCATGGGTGAAGAACAGCTCGCTGAACCTGAGCAAGACAGATGTGATGCTGGTGGGCAGAAGAACGCACTTTGAGGGATTCACTGTGAAGTCTTGTTTGGCTGACGGTTCCCACTCCAGTTGGGGAATTCTGCTCTTAGTTTAGGAGGCTCCTGAATTCCTTGCTGATTCTGAACTCTCCCTTAGCAGCCATTCTGACAATCAATGACCTGACCTCACATACGCACAACTTCCTCATCTCCTGGCAGGAGGACAGCAGTCTAATAAGCCATCAGCCCTTACGAAACTCCAAGTAGTACAGAACATGGCAGCACATCTTGGCAACAGGAGTTACTGCCCGGGCATCACACCTTTCCTCCTTTCTCTGCACTGGCTTCCCATCACATATCAAATCAATTCAATGTTTTGGTTTTTATCAGGCTAAAGAGGGCCCATGACACACAGGATTTGTAGGGTCAGGCTGTTTAGAGGGTGTTGTCAGGAAGCCATTTCCAATGTATAACAAAAACAACGGTACTGGTCCCACAATAATGTTATATGCTAATACATGGCACTCTGTATATTAACTGTCTACATGTAGTTTATGCAGCTATATCTCAGCTGTGTCTCTTTTATGTCTGACTTCTGTAACAGTGGCTCCCCTTTCATTTCACACGGCTTTGGGAAGGCAGGACTGCAACACCCAGGATTCTGAGGAATGCCTTTTTACACAAAATTTGAGGGACTCCAGTGTTCACTATGTGGGGCTTCGACCTCCACTCCTTCCTGGCTGGGATGGAGGTCTCCATCTGGTCCTACTGGGGACCCAAATTAGGATACCTGTCCCAAGAAAACAGACATTAGAGCAAAATTAAAAATACCGTCTGAAAATCTGCTCCTGCAATCAGGTTCTAAAGAGGCATTATTCTAAACCAGAGACCTCGACCTGGCATCATCCCTTGTGAGTTAGAAAGACACAGAAATTGTTGACTTAGGCCAGAGTTTTCAAAAGGACTCAGCATGTTGGATGCCTTAAGCGTCACTATGGGGGCCAATTCTTACAACTCTATTATGAGTCTCCTGGTAACTGGGGTTTGCCCCAGCTTCTGGAATCATGTGAGTATGTCAAAACCTGAACTTTCATTTTAAAAAGAAGTTACGATTCTAGTCTCCTGGTTGTAGAGAAAAGCTTGAAAATGTGGCCCCTGAAGGTTCCAAACCCAAAGAGAACCTGAAATGCTTTATTTTATAAACTCTCATGTTTTTTAAACTAGTCTGATTATTTATGGGGCTTGACTTGTGAGGTTCTGAACACCTGCTGTGGGCAGTACCGGTGTCACAGTGGGAGCTGCTGCAAGCAGAGCTCTTTGGAAAATCGGTCCCCAGTTGCGAGTGCTGCTGAGCCCTTGAAAATCTGGCCCCGAGCAAGTCAGCTGATCTGGCCCACGTTGCTTTTCCAATGAGTTGTGTGACATTCCTTCTAAAGCTTTTATCTTAGATATCTTTGGTTTTATATCATCACCCATCACCATAGTATCTGGTTACCTTCCTTGGAAAATAAATAGCAAAAGCAAAGTCCCTCGTGGACATCATGGATTCGTAGCAACGGAGAATGGGACGTACCATTAGATCATTTAGTCTGACCTGCTGTATAACACAAGCCATTAAATTTCACCCAGTTGTCCCTGTACTAAGCCCTGGAGTCTCTGGCACTTTTCCCTGCTCTCTACTTGGGGGAGGGTTTTGGTTTCAATTTTTAAAAAGATTTTATTACTTGTTTCAATGTACTTTGGATTGATTGGTGGCAGAAGGGATGTCAGCGTTGCAACTGTGATGGCGGAAAGGCCTTTCTGAAGAGGAAGGGTTTGCAGCATTTTTCCTAAAGACGGTCAGACTCTGCATTTGCCTGATCTCTGCTGGAAGTTTCTTTCACAGTCAGATCCCCTTGACAGAGAAGTCTTTGTCCCCAGCTCTCACTCATTTCACTCTGGGCTCTGCATTGTCACCAGAGCTCACAGCTCAAAATTTGGTCTTTAAAAGTAGTTGCTTCCATCACAGAAAAGCGCTCTCCACACAGAAGTGTCGCTCCAGATTTGTAGGCTGTGGATGTGATTTTGTGCTGCTACTTCCCTGCAGGCTGCCATAGTTGTGTATGCTTTTGACTTTGCATGTTGGTGTAAGTCTGAGATCAGGAGACAGCCTTGGGCATCTGCTTCTTTTTGGATTTTTCCTTTTCTTTTTCTTTTCCTTTTCCTTTGTTCTAAAAAACCTAACTAAATAAAATGGGAACATTAAATGAAAAAACATGTCTTGTCCGTATTAAGTCTGAGAAGGTCACCAGAGCCATGCTGCGTTACTGTGACCAGTGGTGTCAGCCTGGCCTGCTTGCTACACAGAGTCTTCTAGTCCCAGTTTTTGGCTGACTGTGACTTTGACAGCTCACCATAGGGATTATTAAACAGCCATCCTAAAACATGCAGGACGTGCAGACTTCCAGTCATATCTCTCAAATACCCCCAGTGTGAGGAACAGCATCATGTTCATCCCCAAATTCCCAGATCAAAGGAATGGCCCCTCCACACATTTCTGGTTCAAAATGGTCAATGTCAGCCATGCCAACTCATTGCATTGAGATCAAGGAGGGAGGCATCCCACAGCATCTTCAGTTCCCAGCATGAATAATTTTTGTGTGTCACTCATTTTAGGTCTGGGTCAAACATTTTGTTTTATGTTTGGGCTGAGGTATGAGCTAGGATCATCCACATCAACCCTTCCCAATTATTATTTATAGTTAAGGCTGCATGTCTGTCACAGAGGTAACTGAAGTCACGGACTTCTGCAGTAGCAGTTTGGGTGAATGGGAGGGGGATCAGGGCTAGGGGCAGGGGGGGTCAGGGAAGTGGGGGTTGCTTACCTTGGGTTGGGAGGCTTCTTGGCTCCCACTGGCATGGTGCTGCAGCCCCCGCAGCTCCCATTGGCTGCAGTTCCTGGCCAATGGGAGCTGCAGAGCCGGTGCTTGTGGTGGGAGCAGGTCGCAGAGCCCCCCTGGCTGCCCCTCATCCTAGGAGCTACAGGGACATGCCAGTCAGACCTGGGTAGGGAGTCTGCCAGCCCCGCCAACCCTCCCCCCGCCCCCCAGACCAACAGGGGTCCTGGGCTGAATGCCGCTGCCCACCCTCTCCCAGCACCAGCCAGGGTCCCAGGCCGCATGCCACTCCCTGCCCCTCCTCCCAGCACCAGTGGGGGTCCTGGGCTGTGCGCTGCCACCTGGTCCCCCTCCCAGCACCAGCAGGCATCCTGGGCCATCATCCCCCACCACCCTCAGCCCACCCCTCGGATCACCCGCATCCCCCAGCCCAAGTTTCAGTTAGGGGTATACAGTAAAAGTCATTGACAGGCCACAGGCCTTGAATTTTTGTTTACCGCCCATGACCTGTCCATGACTTTTACTAAAGGTACCCGTGACTAAAACAGCCTTGTTTATAGCCAGAGATAGGCCCTGCCCCAGAGAACTTACAAAGAGCAGAAGGAAAGAGACTGGCCTAAAGTCATACAGCAGCCAGTGGCAGAACTGAGATTAGACTCCTGAGCCCCAAACCCAGGGTTTATCCACTGAACAACACTACCCCTCCCATAAGGGCCTGGGAGGATAGCAGAGTACCCAAGACTTTGCTCCAGGCACTCCCTGAAAGCCTGCCACGGTGCAGAGGCCAGAGGGGACAGATCAGAGGCCTGCTGAGAAGTCCCCCTCTCTGTTTTTGTTCAGGTCTGCAAAATACATTTCTGTGTTCTGTGATGTGAAGCCTCAGCTCCTGCCCCTAAATAGCCATGCGGTAGCAGTCAGCAAGATGGGAGATCTACAGAAGTCTCCCTCCTCAGTCTAGCTGCAGGGTGATTAGCTCCATGCTACTGCGCCTCTTCTCTGTGTAAGTCTTAAGAGATTGTAACATTTAAACAAATCAGTGGAAAAAACACCTTTGAGATTCTTGTGTTGGTTTAAGAAGTTGAGGCTGAGGAGCTGAGCAGTGCTGATGGTGCCAGCTCTTTTCGGCTCAGTCCTTTCCTGTTCAGAAATACCAGGTGGTTTTGCCCCAGGTCGAGGGGATCCTGGTTTCCCTTTGGTCTGAGGCTGCCCCTCTCTTTTGCTGCAGACCCAGCCCAGCTGTGTGGAGACATCAGCATTAGCAAAGCTTCTCTACAGAAATTCACGTTGTTGTTATGGGGTCACAGCTGATTTGTGTCGCAACCTTCTTCTGAGTCATCCATTTCCTCCCAGTTACTTAATGGCCTTCAAAGTTTTCACAGATGGTGCTTAATCCTGCTTTGGACAACAGGCATTAAGGCTTTTAACAGCAACTTTAACACTGAAGCAGAGAGGGGGAAGGGGAAGGGAGGACAGATAGAGCTGTGGGGGCTGACTGTTCCAGTGGGCACCGGGCAGGGCACAAACATGGCAGTGCAGCAGACCCATGACCCAGGAAGGCAGGTGGCTGGGCAGTCCCAAAGGTGGGGGGGTCACAGTGAGCACATAATGCCCATAGATGGGGACAGGTCTGCAGCAGCAAAAGGCTAGACACAGATTCAGGCTGCAACAGGGAAGCATCCAGCTGCCAGGCCTCACTCAGTATCCAGTGAAGACCCCAACGAGCTGCCCCCCAGGGCTGGTCCAGGGAGGGAGGTATAGGGGCATAGGCAGGAGCAGGGAGGAGAGGGCAGAGCTGGGGCAGACAGCTCCGTCATGTGAATATGGGCCACTGGGGCAGGCCTGAGGGAACACAAACAAAGACGTACCCAGTTCCAAAGGCCCTGGGCTCGCCCTAGCCCTGCTGGCACAGGATGTGCCGTTCTGCACACATACCCAGCAGGATGCTACACAGCCCTGTGCCTCAGCATTGGGTCCCCAAGCCCGCCTAACCCTTCCCACTGTGTCCAGGGCCCATGCAGCCTTGCATTTCCCTGGAACGTTTTCCATGGCTCTTGGATTCCCGCTCCCTTTGCCTCCAGCCCACAAGAAGCAAATCAGCCTGACAGTGTGTGCCAAGAGGCCACCAGCCTCCCCCAGGTATGTCCCTGCTGGGTAGGGACAATTGGGGCTGGAAACCGGTCAGCGTTTGCAGATAAGTCCGAGTGGCCTGGTCTCTGCCCTGCTTTGTGTGTAGAACAGGCTGGTTCTGCTCTGCGCAGATTCAAGTCCTTGGGCATTGGGGTAAGAACATGTTCCACTACAGGAGGGACCCGGTGCCCCAGCTGCCAGAGGGACTGTAGAGGGGCTCCAGCCCACCCTAACCATCCTTCAGCAGGGTCTTGGGAGCAGGCCCAGCCTGCGAGGTGCAGCACTTACACTGAGAGGCTGGGAGCACTGTCCCCAGTTCAGCCGCCCACGGGTAAGAGCCACGGATCAGATGTCTCCCTTCCAGAGCTAGGTCATAGCAGCACTGGGCTGCCTGTGCCAGGCAGCAGGGCTGGCACCTAGCTCCCCCACATCCCTGTCCTAGCCAAGCTGGCAGGGAGCCCTGAGCTCAGGGCTACTCCTCAGGTCCCCTAGCCAGCCTGGCCCTCAGGGGCTCAGCCCACAGGCTCCGGCAAACGTGCTCAGGAAAACACTTCATTAGTTCCCTCATTTAGAGGAGGCAGAGACGCTTCAGGGAAAGGTGGAAAAAGTGAGTGTGAGTGGCAGTGGCAGTAAGGGAGGCCAGGCAGCTGGGCAGCTGCCCAGCTCCCGAGCAGGGCTTTCCGAGGGGAACCAGGCCCGGAAGCCAACAAGCTACTTAGGCCAGACAGAGCCTCCTGCTCAGGCTGCTTACTCAGTGCTGGGTCCGTTCCTGCTGGGAGGAGGGGCCTTGCAAGCAGCCCCCTCATCTCACCTGCGCTGGGCTGATGGGCACAGGCAGAGGCAGGACATTGTCGGCAGGGACCCTGTCTGAGGGGCTGCCCTTGCCACAAACCCTGCTGAGGGTCCTTTCCAGCCCAACCGTTGGGAAGGAAAAAGCCCAGAGGCATCCAGCATTTCATGCAGCTGATGCCAGCACCATCCAGGCCTCCTGGAGGAGTGCAGTGCTTGTGCTTCAGGAAGGGTCTGCCAGGGCCTGATGTGGGGGTACAGAGCCCATGGATCAGGCTGGCCCCACCAGGGTTTGAGGTGCTCAGACTCGGGCAAGCTTTGCTGATTGTTGCTGTGTCTCTTCCTCCCCTTCTCCCACCTCTGTTTTTGCTCCATTCCCCCTTCCTTTCCTCTCCCCCTCTGCCCTCCTTTCTCCTTCCCCATTCCCACTGCAGTTTTCCAGTCCAGTCTGATCCCCGGCTTCCTCCTCTTTCCTCTCCCTTTTCAGCTGCCCCCTCTCTGGTTCCCTCCTGACCCCTTGGTTTCCTGCTGCTTTCTGGGCTCCTGCCCCACAGCAGGCAGCACCCTCTGCCCCAGTGTGTCAAAGAAGGGCAGAGCACTGGGCTCAGGGGCTGCCGCAGGCAGCAATGTTCTGGTGGGAGTCTCAGGTCCCTCCTACTCTTCTTCCTCTGGCTCATCCCCTTCTCTGCTCCCATGAGCTCACCCCTGAGCAAAAGAGTGAGGCTCAGGCTGAGCCTCAGGGGTGCTGGGTTCTAGTCTCTGCTCTGCCAGAGGGGCCCTTGGCATGGCCCTTCAGGGCAGATCTTCAGTGTGAGCAGCCCCTACTGAGAACAACCCACACCTGCTGCACCCCTCCCCCGGCCCGCAGGGAATGACACACATCTGCACCCCTCCCCCAACCACCTGCACCCCTCCCACAGCCTACAGGGAGCAACACACACCTGCACCCCTCCCCCGGCCCACCTGCACTCCTCCCTCGGCCCACAGGGAATGACACACATCTGCACCCCTCCCCCAACCCACCTGCACCCCTCCCCCAGCCCACAGGGAATGACACATACCTGCCCCCCTCCCCTGGCCCACCTGCACCCCTCCCCCAGCCCACAGGGAATGACACACACCTACATCCCTCCTCTGGCCCACGTGCACTCCTCCCCCGGCCCACAGGGAACGACACACACCTGCATCCCTCCCCCAGCCCACTGAGAACAATGCACACCTGCACCCCTCCCCCAACCCACAGGGAACAACACACACCTGCACCCCTCCCCCAGTTCCTGGGGACCAAAGGACCCTGTACCCCACACCCGGCCCCCGGGGACCAATGGATGGCTATACCCCTCCCCACTAGGAGCAATGGACAATCACACCCCTCCCCCAGTCTACGACAGGCATTGCTGGGTACCGAGCACTTTGGAAAATGGGGCAAGTTACTCAGGGTCTGGGCAGGACAGCCGGGGTGAGAGTCGAGCAGCCTGGGATCAGTTCCCAGCTCTGCCTCCGCCCTGCTGTGTGACAATGGGCAGGCCGGGCAGCCTTGCTGGGAACTTTCCCAACTCCTCCGGCTGCTAGCCTGAGCGCTCGGTGGGGACGCCTGCCTGACACCTGCGTCTCGGCACCACCACCATGCTGATCTGAATTACAGTCAGAACCGCTACCCGGCAATAATGATTATGGCTACGGACATCATGGATTCCATGACTTCAGCCCCAGTGGCTGGAAGATGCAGGGTCCTGCCGCCTCCTGCAATGGCAGGGAGCAGTGAGGTACCCCAAGCTGCCATGGTCAGAGGGGGGACCCCTGCCGCTCACCGGCCACCATGGCAGGGCAGGGAGATCCCCACAGCTCCACAGGCACCCCGGTGGAGCAGGGAGCTCCCCACAGCTCCTCAGCCACCCAGCAGGGGAGGGGGATTTCCCGCTGTTCCCTGGCCACCGCAGCAGGATGGGGGCACCCCCGCAGCTCCATGGACACCCCGGTGGGGCAGGGGGATTCCCTGCTGCTCCCTGGCCACCACAGCAGGGCAGGGGCACCCCCACAGCTCCCCACTGCTGCTGGGGCAGGGGGACCTTGGAGCTCTGAGTCCCCATTGGTGGTGGGGGTCCTGTAGCTCCCAGCTACTCTGCAGCTGCCCAGCTCCTGCCCATTTTTCATAAAAGTCAGGGCTTCTGTGAATTTTTCTTTCTTGCTCATGACTTGTTTTTACTAAAAATCTGAGCCTTTCTAATGATACAGGCGAGTCTGGCTCTTAATCTCCCCCTCCCTGCGGCACGGGCCCCCCTTCTGCTTTACTCCTATTTCCTCCCGCACTCTCTGTCCCTGGGAACCCCTCCTTTCTCATTTCCTACCTACTCGCCTCCTCTCCCTAGCTTAGGAGCTCACTGCACCCCCTCAGGCCCCGTCACTCTCCCACTTCTGCCCCACAAACTCCCCCCACTTTATTCTTCCTTGCAAACAGCCCCACCCTAGCTCTGCGCCTTGAAGACCCTCCTCCTACCCCCTTATGGTTATTCCACTGCAGCTTCCACCTCTCCTGAGCAAACGGGCTTCACCATCCTCTTAAGCCAGTCTGGGGTCTTCCAAAACTCACTGCATAACTAAGTAGAAAAATAAACCCATGAAGTAAGCCCAGTAAGGGGCAAGGGAGCCCCACTGGAGCAGTGGGGAGAGCCTGATCCTGGAGAAGGTCGGGGGATGGGACAGGTGTGTGATGCTTTCTGCCTGAAATAGACCATCACTGGGCGTCCCATGGCACTCGCCAGTGTCCAGTTCCTGGCCTCAAAGGCACTTGGGTCTGGTTCTCATCTCATGTTGGTGTCTGCAGTGTGGTAACCCCTAATTCCCTGCAGGGTCAGTGAGATCAGAACCGGCCCCCTTGACCTGAGTAGACCTGGCGGTGCAGTGTCCCTCCCAGGCCCCAGTCAGGGACGCAAGCAAAGTGTATGGTGGCCCATTTGAGCAGCAGCCTTTGCAGCCTCCAGGAGATGCAGGCGAGGAGCAGTGTGTTATTGTGTCTATTTCACAGAGTCCTGCACTTCAGAAGCAATTAGCAGCTGAGTTGAACTAATTCCCTCTGCAGCAGCTCCAACACAAACAGCCTGTGCTGGCTCCACTCTGCACCTCCACGCACACTCACCTCTCTGTTTGCAAAGAGCCAGCCCAACCCTGCCAAAAACAACACAAATAACCCAATGCTTCTTCAGGTTAAGAGGCAGCCCTGGAGGCTTGGAGCTAGCTGGCCAGCGCTCACACACTGGAGTCCACTCAGCAACATGCAGCCAGCAGAAAGGCAGCCTCTGTTCAAGGTCCCAGGTCAAGAAGAAGGAGGGGAAGGCATGCAACAAGGAATCATGTATTCCAGGGGCATCCCACGGGGCCCAGGTGGCGGGGACGAGGCAGAAAGATCTGCAGGGAGGGAAGGAGGGACGGCCGATGAAGAAGTCACAACCTGTGGTCTCTGGACGGCTCTGAGTGCAGCAGCGTTTGAAGGGCTCTGCTGAGATGATATAAATAAAATACTCTCCAAACAGCACCTGTGTGGTGTTGGTGAGAGTCCCACGCGCGCACACCCAGCCAGCGCTGCCTCGGCTCCACAGCTGAAATAACGATAGGGGAAAGGGGCTCCCTGGCCCTTCAGCCCCACTGGGGTCTGTTCCCAGCCGTGAGCAGAGCGGAGGACATGACACCCCTGGGACTCATGGCCAGGAAACACTTCAGGAGAGGGAGGCAAACAGCTACCCAGCTCCTGCCTGGGAGGCCAGGCTTCTGCAGCAGGGGTTTGCTGGAGCCCAGCGGGCATTGGGGTAGCCACGCAGCCAGGGCCCTGGATGAGTGTGCTGGGAAGCAGCTCTGTCAGGGAACTGTCTGAAGGGGGATACTGCTCAGGGACAGGCCACAGTTCTTCTCTGTCCATGCCTGCTAGCGCTGCCATCAGCTCCACAGCAAGCCCCTCTTCAGGCTCTCTGTAACCCTCCTGCAACAACCCGCTTCTGCATGCGAACTGGCTCAGGTTCCCAGAGTGAGTCCCCAATTCCTGCAGGGCTCCGGACGCCCACCCCCACCCCTCCGTGCTGCACCCTGGGGCTTTCGCCCTCCCATGCTACAGCCCCTTGGCCTGCTCCAGAGGCTTCGCAGGCTCCACTTGCATTTTTTAATGCTTCTTGTAAGCAACATCCCCCATGGACTGAAGCCCCTGCTAATCCATCTCCCAGCAGCACATGAAGAGATGACTCCACCCCGCAGCGTTACCCCTCAGACAGTGCTACTGTGCCCAGAGCGGGGCCCAGAGTGGATTTGATTCTATCTCAGGACAGGGTGCAAGTGAGTCAGGTGCTGCGGCATGGTTCCCAGAGCATGCACAAGCACCCGCTCCCCCACATGGAGCTATGCGGTGGGACTGGCTGCATGCACTCTGTGTGCCCAAGACAGACATGGGCAAAGGCAGGTGGAGCATGCTCTCAGGGATGGATGCACCAGCTATTTTCTACGACAGGCCGGGGCAGGCTGTTTCAATAGCCTTGTGAACCTGGGCTGCTGAGGAGAAGGTCTCCCAGCCTTGTTTGGCCCCAAAGAGGACATATTTAGAGGTAGTCGAGGGCAAGGGGCTAGTGGGGGAAGGAGTGAGACGGGGCTTGGAGGCGAGAGGAAATCAAGCAGGGACTGGTGGGGCAGGGGCTGGGGTTTGGCAATAGGCTGGCAAGCACGAGACTGGGACAAGAGCTCATGAATGTGTGCTGTGGGCTGGAGAGGGGGAATCACTCCAGAGACACTAATGCAGCCAGCTGCAATGGCACACTGTGCTCGGGCCATTAGCATATGTAAATAACGGTCATTAATGGCTGTTCTATGCTATGTCTGTTACACTGGCATCCTGGGGCTGCAGTGCAGATCGGGGTCCCAGTGCACTGCACAGACCCACATGGGCAGCCAGAGAGGCCGCATCGGTGAACCCTGCTTTCACATCAGGCTGCTGAGAGGCAAAGCAAAAGACACATGCAAGGCGCTGCTCCTTGTGTAGCCACGTAAGAGGTGTTTCGGCCTCTGCTGCACAAGCGCCAATGGCTGCATCCTGATTGTACATCTGCCCAGGAACAGCTGACACCCATAGGGATGCCTGTGATTCTAGAAGCCAGAGCAACCCTGTGATGAGCTCACGGTGTCAGGATGGCTGTACTCTCAGGGTGAGAGCTTGTTCCTAGCTTCTTTTCTGGGCGGTTCTTTTAGCTGCTGTGGTGTGCGGCTCTGACAGCCTCCAGCCGGGCAGAGGAACAGTCTATTCTGTCTTGCGTTTGCCTCTACAATCCAGAGACACAAGTTGCTCAGGTCTGGCTATCATAAGCATCTTTCCCAAATCTGGACCTTAGCATCCAGAAATCTGGGTGCTTGCATGAACCTCTCTAAGCTTAATTACCAGCTCAGATTTGATCTCGCTGCCACCATCCAAAAATTCCAGGGTTTTGGCTCCCTCTGGTCTC